>NC_060130.1:96794446-97096996 GCF_021461395.2 Schistocerca americana | reverse complement strand
GAACATGTGTGATGGCATGGAGATGCAACAAAGCAAGCTGTCACAAAAGCTACACTGTGGCGGATCTGTGGGGAAGAGATCTTGACACCTCAAGAAATCATTAAATTCTTTAAAAAATAGATACAAGGAATTACCTGTGTTTTTGTAAAATTTGGGGATATATAAGAATGTTACGCCAATGTTCTGAAGGAAAGAGATGCCAGTTGTCACAAGATTAAAGCCCCCTGATCTTTTCATTGTTTTATATCCCAGTCACACAACTTGCTCAAGAGTAGGATCACATCTGCATCCACTTATAGTGAACTTTACCTCTTTTGAATTTGTACCACTGACACTTCAAAATAAAGACATAGTGGCTTGTGTTTATGATGAACAGTGGTGGACTGCCAAAGTTGATAATATTGCTTGTCAACACCAAGATGTGCATGTTACATTTTACCACCCACCAGGACCATGTACCTCCTTCAGAAAAGTTGAGAAGGATGAAGTTTGGTTGCCAGTTAAAAATGTACTGAAGAAGCTGTCTCCCCTAGAATTTACAGTCATAACTGGGTGAACTTGTAACCTAATGCCCAAACTAAGTGAAGAAATCAGATGTTCAGTGAATGATTATGTAGAAACAAATAAGTTGAGAACAAAATAATGTAATTAGTTGGCTAGTTTTCAAAAAAAAAGACAGTTAATCATAGACATGTTTAAATTGTATGACTGATATACTTCATTGCATTAGCCCAGATATTGCAAATGTTAAAAAATGTATTTTTGACTCATATTTGTAAATTGTCTTCATAACTTTCAACTCAATCTAGAGGTTGAAATTTATACTGAAAATTGATATCATAAACGTCTATTCCATGTCTAATTTTCAGATTTTTTTTCTCATCCTCTGACAAAGATATTGCTGGTCAAAAAATGAAAAATAGTGTGGTTTTTAAGTGTAAGCTTCTCACCTTCGATACTCTCTAAAGCTTAAGTATGTTATATAGTGTAATAGCACAAAAATATTAAGACAGAGAAATTACTCCTCCTGTAGAAACTACTGTTAGCTAGTAAAAATATATTAAGGAATACCTTCAGCTAGATGATGATGGTTTTAATTTATAGTCCTGACTGTGGTGAGAAGCCTTGGGCAAATTATTACTGAATAAATAAAAAGACAACAGATGCAAAGAAACTGGTACAGAATTTAAAAAAATGTTTAGTCTGCTAGACATTAGGGAGCTCACCCATCAAATATCACTTTTCTTTCTCAGATGATCAAACTGTTAGTTATTGTTTTCATGGACCACTTGGTATGCATTGGCCCTTCTAGATTATACTTTTACTTCCATTGATCACTTGAAAATCCCTAGCCGGCCGAAGTGGCCGTGCGGTTAAAGGCGCTGCAGTCTGGAACCGCAAGACCGCTACGGTCGCAGGTTCGAATCCTGCCTCGGGCATGGATGTTTGTGATGTCCTTAGGTTAGTTAGGTTTAACTAGTTCTAAGTTCTAGGGGACTAATGACCTCAGCAGTTGAGTCCCATAGTGCTCAGAGCCATTTGAACCTTTTTTTTTTTTGAAAATCCCTGACTTATAAGAATAAAATCTTACTTTTGTAATTTATGAAATATATGTTGCAGGTGGATCAAGTCAGCATCCATCAGGTCATCAGTTCCTCATCCCTTTACATATACCACTGTCAGCAGCTGCTAACGGGTTGCCGAGTGAAGCAGCAGACCTCTCCAAATCGAGAAAATGATGCTGGTTGAATCACTTGGTAAAATGTATTTCAGGGTGCATTATTCAATGATGAGAGTTATGTTTTGTGGAGTGATTTCAGGAAAATGCAAAAGGTGTGAATATAAGTAACTGTAGAGAGCTGCTATACAGTGATGTAACTGAGTAGACATTATGGAAAGAGACTGGATTTTCTTTCTCTTCGTTCCCCTTACATTGTCATTTTTTATGTATGGATCTGGTTGCAATTAATTTTAATTGGAAATGGATAAAATGCTCAAGTGAAAGAAGTAAGGTATTGAAAATAATAATAATAATAATAATATATATACATAAATATATATAAATAGATCATTTATTATTGTTAATGAAGTTGTTGTTATAACAGTGTTCAGTATGTGTAACACACAAGCATATAAGTCTCCTTTGGGATCTACATTACTGCAGTATTTTAATTCTTAGGAATCACATCCTGCAGTTTAACTCAAATTTAAAGGGTTTCATTGTTGATTCCATAATAAATGCATGTCATAGTATGTCAGCCACTTCAGCTCCTTGGACTTATATCTCACAAGATTATCTTTTTTTTTTTGTATATTTATTTCTTAAATCCATTGTGTGTTGCAACTGTGGGGACTGAAGTTTCTGCTGATCATCCTTGTTATAGCATGGTTCAGAATCCCGAGGTCTCTGTAGTTTATCTAGTGGGAGATGTGTAGAAATCTCATCTGCCACTATGTGGTACTGAAATGTGCTCTGTTTGTGCCAATGCTTGGTGCTGTTTTCCATAACCTGCTTATGTGCCCAACATCTGGAGCATAATAATTACTGTTAGGCGTGGTTATTCACTTAAAAGAAAAAATAGTGGTGGTTTTAGGAAGATATATATGCTTTTGATTTATCAGACACATGTATTCCACTCACATCAGTAGTCAGAGCTAGTGATGTGTAGGTTCAACACTTCTCAGGAGTTAAGATACATTCACTCTCTGTCAATATTTTCTCTCTGTGTTGGAAAATGAAACTCTGATGTAAAAGACATTTGCACATTCAAAATTGTTTCCTGTTAATTCTACCTTTTGAGCCTATGTAGTTGATACTGTGTTTAGCAGAGGGTGAAGGGTTCAGTTGTGAACATGGGCAAAGTCTTATTTTAGTGTCTTCACAACTGACTTCATACGATCATTTAAACCAGAGTATTTGATTTGTTGCTGCTGATGATAAAGATAACAATTATACTGTGAGTATTCTGAAGCTTGTTGCAAACGAAAAAATTTTTTCCTCTTCATATGTTTCAGATTAAGGGGGTATGTGCTTATGTGATATTTTAAAACTTGTATTCTGAGGCTCCAGTAGAAGAACATAGCTCATAACTGTGTGTTTGCTTGATGATGTCACTTCAGTAATGTACTCAATAGTAACAAAATAGTCAAATTGGAAGTGTCTGAATCATTGACTTGATAGTAGGAGAAGGAATGAAGGAAATTAAAATGTAATAAGATAATAAGGGCCAGAAAGAGAAGAGTGGCCACAATAAACCTACTGGTAAAAGTGATATAATGTGCAAAAGAAAAACCCAAGAATTTACTACTGTTCAGTGGCAATATGAACCATGTCTAGTCTCAAGAACACCAACTACTAAACACATATATAACAAGTGTACTGGAATGTGTGTCTTTTGCCTCAAAACAGGATATGTCTTGCTTGGAGATATGCATTCTAGTGGAGCTAAGGGGTAAATCCTAACTCATAATATTTTCCCTGTGAAGATCATTGCAGAATTAAAAGAATGGGATTGCAGTATGTGTATTTTATTTGTTATTCAAGTAAATGAGAGCATACTGGTGCACCTCAGTAGCTGAATAGTTAGTGTTGCTGCTTTCAATATTTTCAGAAAATGATCATTCATCACTGCAGGACCACCAGATAACTGAGTGAACAGAAAAACAAGGAAAGATTAATAACTTTTTAGGAAAACTGAAGTTTGCAATAAACCATAATGCTTAAAAATCAAGGAATAATAAAGTGAGGAGGTTTTGCTGTACCTCAGTATAAATATTTCTAGAAGTAATGTTTGGCTTTAATGCAATGATGATGTCATTACAAGTGGATCATTAGTTCTCTTGGAGGAGCAGGAGGAATCATTGGAGGAGCAGGAGGAATCACTGGAGGAGCAGGAGGAATAACTGGAGGAATATAAGGAAGTGGACGACAATGATGACACTCAGGAGGAGGAGGAGCAAGAGGAGGGGGAGTAGGAGTAGGATGAGGGGAGGAGGAGTAGGAGCAGCAGGAGGGAGAGGGGGAGGAGGAGGAGGAGGAGGAGGGGAGGGGGAGACAGAAGAAAGTTGACCATGAGCATGAAGAGGGAACTGTTTTGAAATTTGTTGTATTGGTTCATAGAACTAATGGAAAACCTAAATCTAGATAGAGTGCAATTATGAACTTCAAATTTCATTTTAAGAGCACTGCATTAGGTATGTTCTTCCTGCAGGTGGTCCATTCCTGCCTTCCTACAGAATGTCAAGTGGCTCATCCAGATAACTGCATTGTAGATTCTGAACATTGTGCAAATTTATACTTACCGAGCACTTACAGCAATGCTGAAGGCGAAGGTCATGTAAAAATTAGAAAGATTGTAGCACAGTTAGTAACGACTAAGTGTTCAGATGTAATATGTAAATGTGATAAAATATTAAAGACCAGAAATCAACAAAAAATTCAGAATAATTAGCAGCTGCAAGTGCTTGCATGTTGTAGATTGGGCAGTACCCAAGTACTGTTTAGCTCTTTACATTAATTCCGTTGTACTGATGTGTGATAATGATAAATATCTCAATAGCAGAGATGAGGGAGGGGATATGTGGGAGATGAACACTACCTCACACACTGCAGTAGCAGTGGAATGGTTACAATATGACATCCTATAGGTACATATGCACCACATTTCTGGGACAGTTTGTTTGTCTCATGTTATTAATAATTATTTTATCACATTAATTATTTCCCATATGTTGGACATAATCTGAGAGCTACTTCTGATTCTCTTGAATAAAATAACTTTGTAATTGTCAGACTGCATTGGAAGAGGGGGAGCCAGGGAGTGTTGTTAGTGTGCAATCATCTACATCTACATCTACATACATACTCCGCAATGCACCATACAGTGCGTGGTGGACGGTACCTCATACCAGAAGTAGCATCTTCTCTCCCTGTTCCACTCCCAGACAGAACGAGGGAAAAATGAATGCCTATATGCCTCTGTACAAGCCCTAATCTCTCTTATCTTCGTGGTCTTTCTGCGAAATATATGTTGGCTACAGTAAAATTATACTGCAGTCAGCCTCAAATGCTGGTTCTCTAAGTTTCCTCAGTAGCAATTCACGAAAAGAATGCCTCCTTTCCTCCAGACTCTCCCACCCAAGTTCGTGAAGCATTTCCGTAACACTCGCGTGATGATCAAACCTACCAGTAACAAATCTAGCAGCCCACCTCTGAATTGCTTCTATGTCCTCCCTCAATCCGACCTGATAGGGATCCCAAACGCTCGAGCAGTACTCAAGAATAGGCCGTATTAGTGTTTTATAAGCGGTCTCCTTTACAGATGAACCACATCTTCCCAAAATTCTGCCAATGAACCGAAGACGACTATCTGCCTTCCCCACAACTGTCATTACATGCTTGTCCCACTTCATATTGCTCTGCAATGTTACGCCCAAATATTTAATCGACGTGACTGTGTCAAGCGCTACACTATTAATGGAGTATTCAAACATTACGGGATTATTTGTCCTATTTATCTGCATTAATTTACATTTATCTATATTTAGAGTTAGCTGCCATTCTTTACACCAGTCACAAATCCTGTCCAAGTCATCTTGTATCCTCCTACAGTCAAGGACGACACCTTCCTGTACACCACAGCATCATCAGCAAATAGCCGCACATTGCTATCCACCCTATCCAAAAGATCATTTATGTAGATAGAAAACAACAGCGGACCTACCACACTTCCCTGGGGCACTCCAGATGATACCCTCACCTCCGATGAACACTCACCATCAAGGACGACATACTGGGTGCTATTACTTAAGAAGTCTTCGAGCCACTCACATATTTGGGAACCAATCCCATATGCTTGTACCTTAGTTAGGAGTCTGCAGTGGGGCACCGAGTCACGCTTTCCGGAAGTCAAGGAATATGGCATTCGTCTGATACCCTTCATCCATGGTTCGCAAGATATCATGTGAAAAAAGGCCGAGTTGCATTTCACAGGAGCGATGCTTTCTAAAGCCGTGCTCATGCATGGACAACAACTTCTCTGTCTCAAGGAAATTCATTATATCTGAACTGAGAATATCTTCGAGAATCTTGCAACAAATCGATGTTAAGGATATTGGTCTGTAATTTTGAGGATCCGTCCTTCTACCCTTCTTATATACAGGTGTCACCTGCGCTTTTTTCCGGTCGCTCGGGACTTTACATTGGGCAAGAGATTCGTGATAAATGCGCGGGTAAGTAAGGAGCCAATGCTGTAGAGTACTCTCTGTAAAACTGAATTGGAATCCCATCAGGACCTGGCGATTTATTTATTTTCAACCCATTCAGCTGCTTCACAACACCAGGGATGTCTATCACTATGTCCTCCATACAGGAATCTGTACGAGACTCAAACGGCAGTATGTTCGTACGATCCTCCTGTGAAAGATTTCTCAAATGCTAAATTTAAAATTTCAGCTTTCGTTTTGCTGTCTTCCATTGCCAGGCCAGACTGATCAGTGAGTGACTGGATGGAAGCCTTCGACCCGCTTACCGATTTTACGTAAGACCAGAATTTCCTTGGGTTTTCAGCAAGATCTTTTGCTAAGGTATGACGATGGTAGTGGTTGTATGCTTTGCGCATCACTCATTTTACAGCAGCACGAATCTCTACTAACTTTTGCGTGTTTTCATTCTCCCGATCTTTCTTGTACCGCGCGTGCAACTGTCTTTGCTTCCTGAGCATTCTCCGAATTGCGCTGTTATACCACGGTGGGTCTTTTCCGTCTGTAACCCACTCTTTCGGCACTTACTTCTCCAATGCGTGATTTACAAAGTGTTTAAAATTTGCCCATAATTCTTCCTCGTCCATCATACCGGAAGTAAATGAAGTCAATTCATTTACTAAGTGGGATGCTAACAACTGCTTATCTGCTCTTTCTAGTAAGAATACTCTCCTAGCCTTCTTGACTGACTTTTTAACTTTTGTAACCATAGTCATAATGAAAACATCATGATCACTAATCCCTGTCTCAACACTGACACCATCGATGAGGTTTGGTCTGTTCATGGCTACTAGATCTAAAATATTTCCATTACTTGTTTGCTGTCGATTTAGCTGCTTAAGGCAGTTATCGGATAATGTGTTCAAAAGTAATTCACACGACGGCCTGTCTGTACCACCTGTAATGAATCCATAGACATCCCAGTCTATACTAGGTAGGTTGAAGTCTCCTCCGACTAATATAGCATGATCCAGGTACTTCTGCGATACAGAGTGTAGAATCCTTTTGAATGATTCTAGAACTGTCACGGTGGAACCTGGTGGCCAGTAATAACACCCAACAATTAACTTTATTTCTCCTAGCCCTGTTAAACGTGTCCAGATATGGATAACAAGGCTTTGCATTTACCTTCTAATCAAGCACAGCAGTGAGTACATGATACTGAAGAAAGAACTAAAATTTATTCACTGAATGTCAATGACAGTTATTATAATCGAAATATAGACGTGCTTGTAGCTTCTGGGCGCTCTGTACAGGACATGAGCCATTCTAGCTAAAGCTTTCCCTTTATTGTACTCTAGTTGCCACAATTATGAATTAAAACATTTCTCCAAATCAGAGGATTATTTATAATGAAAATAATAGTGGTTCCTGATGGCTCATAATGCATACTATATCCACATTTTTTAATTGGGTAGATCAAAAAAGATACCAGTAGTGGGAGGAGAAAACACACACAAAAAATATGGAAATACACAAGCTTTCAGGGTCACTGACTACTTCTTGTGGCAGAGGTGCTGAAGGGAAATGAGGAGGGATGAAGATAAAGGACTGGTAAGGTTTAGGAAATGGGGAAAGTTACGGAAATGAAACCCAGAACCACCACCACCACCACCACCTCCTCCTCCTCCTCCTCCTCCTCCTCCTCCTCCTCCTCCTCCTGATGCTCCTGCAATGATTCCTGTTTCTCCAGAGGCTCTTGCTCGTGCAGTGATTTTTGATCCTTGAGCAATTCCCGCTTCTCCCCCAATTCTTGCTCCTCCAAGAGAGGACTAAGATAACAGTTCATTATGTATGGCTGCTAAAAATTAGTGTCTCCTTTAGACTCTACAAAGCTAGATTGACATCCCTTCAACAATGATGTCATCAGAGATGGAGCACAAGCTCGGAGCACGGATTAGGGGGGGGGGGGGGGGGGTGGGTAGGGAAGGAAATTGGCCATGTCCTTTTGAAAGAAACCATCCTCACATTTGTCTTAAGTTATGTTGGGGGAGAGATTTGAAGCTAGGTCATCTAGATTTCAAGCTAGGTCATCTTGGATGTAACTCCAGTGTCTTTATGCTCCATCAGTTCACTTGATCAGACTAGAGCAGCCACTTCTCATAAATTTCATTTAGAGTTAGAATTTCAGAAATAATTGGAGAGGTTTTGACACTTCAATTTGCATAGTAACTGGAACAGAAAATGTTTTTAAAAATGAAATGACTGTATGTCATTGATGACCAGGAGTCCCTGTCTGGGGAAGTTCGGCCAAGTTAAAAGTCATTTCTGTTGAAGCTACATTGGGTGACTTGCATGTTGATGATGATGATGATAGCAACACAACACCCAGTCCCTGAGCAGAGAAAATCTCCGACCCGGCCAGGAATCAAACCTGGGCCCACTCCATGACAGTCAGACTTGCTGACCTCTCAGCTAAGGGGGCGACTTTAATTAATTTTACATAGATACGAGGGAGCGTAAAATTATAAACTTACTTATCACCCATACATTTTCAGTAATGTTGAATAAGGTGATATGGGAGACCACAAGGAGCAACTGAAGTACCTGTGATGATCCACACGCTGCACCTTTAGTTGAATGATGATAATGATCAATGTGTGTGTGTGTGTGTGTGTGTGTGTGTGTGTGTGTGTGTGTGTGTGTGTGTGTGTGTGT
The DNA here is from genome assembly GCF_021461395.2 of Schistocerca americana. NCBI lineage: Eukaryota > Metazoa > Arthropoda > Insecta > Orthoptera > Acrididae > Schistocerca > Schistocerca americana. The sequence continues at coordinate 97,088,077 of NC_060130.1, read as the reverse complement.
GTGTGTATGCTTGGAGAAACACTCTCCAGTTTGGGATAAACACTCTATGCTATGCGTGCTCGTGTCTCATAATCCATTAAATGACATTTATTATAAGGTCAAATATTAGCAAATGAAAAGCTTAAGTGGATGGTATTTACAATCCACAATGACCACTACCATAAACCTAACTGCACACCATAAAAATTGAATGTCATCTTCCTAATGTATCGCTTTATATTTTGGAAAGTGACCAGCCTTAGGTACCATATCCACTTTGTTTCCTTCTAATATGTGTCAAGAATATTCAGTACCAAAGTTTCTTCGTGGAGTAGTGGAGACATCAAAAGAAACAAGTGGACATAGCATCTTCTATTTAAATGTGTGCAGATATTTCAGAAATAAAATGGGGGATGAGACAGTTGCTTTGCCCATTGCATTGAAAGGGTACTGTGATGCCTAGTTTAGAGATTTAGAAGAAGACAAAAATTTTGCTATGGAGCTTCTCATTTTCTGTGACCATTCATGGTCATACATGCATGCATTCTGCGATTGTTTTGTTTCATGTAAGGTGATGGATGAACAAAATTATTTAGTGCTTAAATCAGGAATAATCTATCAAGTTGAAGTGGCTGATTTTTATTTTCCTGCATCTGTTATGAACATTCAAATCAACTTGTACAAAAGGCATCAGTACACCTGTTTTATTTATGTTATTAGTACTTTGTAATGTCATGCAGTTTGTATACAAATCTAATTTTATTTTGAATGAAGCCAAATATATCGAAGCTCTGCATTTTGTACTGATTGCTATGTTTACTTCCATACCTGAGAGTTTTGCAAACTGTATATTTTTAACCTATTTTTGTGCAGAGCATAAAATGAAAGCTGCAAAGTTTTTAAATAAAGGCCATATGATAGCTCATTAGTAATTTGAATTATTTTTATGTCTGTTAGTACTTAATACATGATTGTTTTGGAGTATCTCTTTCATCATGTCTGCAGTATTTGATTATCTGCAACTGAACTGCATACAGAGACTTAGAAGGATATACTGCAGAAATAAATATGAACCTACATCTTGAAGAAATAATGTATCATTGAAGTTATATTGATACTTGTACAATATAATTGATAGAAAACTTAATTAACAATATTTATTAATATAAAAGCTTCACCAACTTCCATTAACATTTGTTTCCTTTTTTAATGTAAGTATGCTGAAAAGTAATATGCTTAATTTGGAACAAAATTGTCCATGTATTTCTTGAAAAAAAACTATTTCATCACATGCCTCTTATCTGTCACTTCTTATTAATACATTGAAGCTTTATTGGGGTTTCAGAAGTATTTCATGTCATAGTAAAATCCAGGGTAATAGGAAAAGTGTAAAATTACTGTTGCTTTCAGTAATTGCTTCAAAGTTATGAACTGTTAACGAAAAATGTACAAACATTTTTAGAGAATTTGTAGGTGGAAACCATTTTGTAATCCCCAGCAATCTCATTGCTTGTGTGTTGAATAAAACTTTTGTATATTACTTGTGCACTGGTATTTTATATTTTGATAAAAAAACCATGAAATTAGCTCATTTATTGTGTGCTAGATTCTGATAAGTGAAAGTTCTCTGATGAAATAAAAATGAAATTTTTTAAATGAATAGTCCCTAATGGCTTTCACATTTCAGTGATTTGTTTGGGACCTGTTTGCAGTGATCAACCCCAAAGGAATTTAGTGATATACTATCTCTGGTGACAGTGTAATGATGATTTTTCTAATGTTTACACATTATTGCATTTTGTATTATGCTTTAGTAGCTTTTTAACTGCATTTTATGTAACTATATCCTTTTGGTGGTGTGAGACACTCAGATCTTACACCAAATAATCTGTGATGTCGACTGATATACCTAATTGTACTGTAATCACATTTTAAACTCGACATGGAGAGGAAAGAAATTAATAATTTGCCCTTTTGTGGCCGGTAACTGAAATAGGATAAGCCAGTTCCACTGTATATCGCAAATAGCAAGGCAATAATTTAAGAAAAAATACAGTGTTATTGTCTGGATAGACACTGAAGTTATTTATGAAAAGGGATGAACAAATTTATTGCCCTGGCACATTTGTCATGCTGGAGATAACATCAATGACACTACCCAGAAACAGCAGAAGTCCCATAAGTGTACACATACTGAGTGCTCTAAAGCTTGTAATATAAAATATTTTTCAGTACTTGACAGTAAGTTTATTATTAAAAAAGTGAGCTTTATGGAAACTCCAGCTCTTTGTACCAGCACTTTTCCTGCCATTACATTGTGAGGTAGCTCAGTATGTTTTTGATGGAGGATGAGTGAATGAAAATGTCACAATTCTAATATAAAAATTACGTTCTTGTACCGAGTTCTGTGCAAATACACAAAAGTGAAATAGGCCCTGTGGTGTTTAATTCAGTTAATTTGGATTTCAGCAGAAATACAGTGTCAGTCAGCAGCAAGAATACCAGCCCAGACATTGCACACCATTCTTTGCATATTTAAGTATGCGGCCTATAACATAGGATAAAAAAAGAAAGGAAGTAACAGATTTCTTCTTGTTAATAACATCTGAAGAATATTTTGGAAAGCACCTCAAGAAACAAGAGAGGCAGTCTACAGGAATGAATGGCATTTCAAATAATACAGAATGGAAAAGTCATTAACAGTTGTTTTTGAGGTACGCAATTATTGTATGGAAAATACAAAATCTTTGTTTATGTAACTGAATACTTCTTAGCAAACTTCACAATGCTGCTGTTGTAAATTCGCAATCAGTGCTAATGTGCGCATATATACACATATATATCTTAATAATATTTTAAGCAAACATCATATGGTTAACTATTTACTTCCAAATACAAATAATGTATGTATTATAATGCAAATATAGGTACACTAATGAAAGTGCAGCGAATCTGGCAAACTTCTCCCTTCTGAAAGACAAGCTCAGTTTTTTATTTATTTTTGCTTTCATCGGCATGTTACATTTAATTTGGCCAGGTATTCATTTCTTGGAGGAACAGCAGAATACTTTCACATGATTGTAGGTATGATATGAGTTTATCATCATGTGTAAATTACTTGTGTGAGAATCTTTCAATGCTTCTGTGCGAATCTTTCATAATTGCTAACTTCTTTACTTTTATAAAGACAATGGAAAACTTTTTTCATGTCAGTTGTGCTGTATGCTTTGGGTGTGTATTATTAGAATCAAGTCAGCACAGAACACAGATAATGTATTTTTGATTCTGTTCTTTAACAAACAAAATTTATGAATCGTGTGTATTTTTAGAGAATTCAGTCATGGATACCTTGAAATACGCAGTTTGTGTGCAGTTACTTGGATTGGATGTATTTTGTTTAATTCTTAGAATGAGAGATGCAGAAAGTTACTGTTTAATGTGACTTTTCTGTGTAGTAAAAATGTAACTATAGATTTATAACAGTTGTCTAATATTATTCCTGTAATAAAGTGGACTCTATTTTGTAGTTTATTTATCACTTTGTAATAATGTATGTGATTTTAATTACAAATAATCAAAAGTGTTCTGTAATAAGCTGTTAAAGTGGCACTGGTATTGTTTGCCAGCTGTTGAACTGTATTCAAAATTATAAACCACTGCTGTACAAAACATCAGGAGCAACTCATGTTCATAAACTGGAACTACGACATCTGTAGGAAGAACAACAAATCAAATCAGACACATTTCCTTGTTGCCATAGTGCTGTTTGAGAACACTTTTTCAGCCAAGCATCAGAGATTACAAAAAGAGATAAATTTAAAATGTGTTGAATGTTAGCATTTCACAATTTGTGCTTTCATTTATGAGTTGATTTCTTCCTACATGTGTAACTACATAATGTTCAGTTGTGTAAGATATGCAAGGAATATAAAGTTGGGTTCTACACATTTATATCGTCATGATCAACTTAATTATTGAACATATATGGCAGTTAACTATGACAACGATCACACTGGAAAAATCTCCAACATTTACAATTTGAACTAGATGTCAAAAGTGGTATTTCAGGTAGTGTTTTACATGTTAGTAAGAATGTGGATTTATTTTGTAACATTTAAGAATATTTGTCATATTTCACTTGTTTCAGTTGCGTAAAATATTATGCTGAACAGAGTAGGTTGAACAGGCTTTAAATGGGCTTTCATTGTGTGTTAATGTGAAGTTATTGTCCCAAAATTTGTATCATTAAGGTAGCATCAGTGTTACGATTCCAGGAGATGTAATTAGAACACAGTGAATTTCAAAGTAATGGGCAGTTTGTTGTTCACACAATGAAATATATTTTGTTAAAGTCTGTAACTTGTCTATAAATTTTTGCTGTTGTTGGCCTTTGTGAAAGAAATAAGACTACTTGCCAGTTTACCACACATGCATTTGGCTGTGAATTTATTCGATACTCTGCTCCAGCCTCTCTTACACACATAGCAGTTCTCTTTATTTTCTGTTGAGTACGTAACTTCCTTGTTATGGAATTATAAGTCGGTGATTGGTACTGAGCATCTTCACTGAAAAATTTGGTCAGTTTCAGACAGTAAACAATCCAAAAATAAAACATTTTTAAAATTTAATTATTTTTATGCAATTGGAAGAGTTGTTAATGTTTTTGAAGTTGGTTTTCCAAATAGTGGTTGTGCATATTAGTTTGTCAGCAGTTCCCCGTAGTCATCTTCCACTTTCTCCTGCACAGAAGGGGAATCATTACATTACTGTGAATTGATTTGTATAATTTTTGCATTAAAACTCATACGTGATATGGATTCAAGTTTCCAGCTAAATTGAAAAGTCTAATCTGGTTCATGTTCAACCAGTGCTCTCATATGATACCATTACTTGCAGCATGTGACTAGGTCAGTTATCAAAATATTCTCCATAAAATGGGTTTGTCAGCCTCACTGGACTTTAAAAAAAGTAACCATATACAGCTATTATTTCTCTGAATTTTCTCCACACTCATGGATTACTTTGCTAGCACCCATCAGACCCTTGATGTTGTAGGCTGCATATCATTAAAAATTTTATGTAAATTGTTTTATAAACAAGAAATGATTGGAATGTGTGTTTGTGTGTGTGTGAGTGTGTGTGGGGGAGGGGGGGGGGGGGTGGGGAGGTGTGCAATGACTAACTGTTCCTAATTTATATAAGATGTTTGGTGCCTCAAATAGAGTTTGTTTGGATTTAAATGAATTGACATACGTGATGTCTACTAACAGACATAATTTATTTATTTGTTTATATTTATTTGTTTTACATAACTGAAAATTGAGTTGTGTATTTATGTATATAATGTATTTGTAACTCATTGAATGCCTGTACTTTTTATAGAGCTATTAATAAATGAAATGCAGTTTTCTAGCTTAAAAGATGATTTTACGTATTTATTTTAAAAAAATTCAACGATTTTTTTGATTAACACTTCCTTGTTTTATGAACCAGGGTAGTGTAATAAAACAGTAATTGTTCATTTGCACTGCTGTGGCCATGATACACTGGTTTCTTCTGAGGATGCATTTTTTTTAAAATTTCTCTGTGACAACTTATTACTGAAATTTTGGTACATGAATGGAAAAGCTGATAAAGAAATGTACTATAAGCACTAATGAAAATATACTTTAATTCTTTTTGTCAGGTTTCATTTGCCACTGCAGTAAATATGGTTATATATACACACAATCTGATCAAAAGTATCTGGAAACCTATTAGTGGACATTAATATGGGGTCCGTCATCCACCCTTCTTTATTATGACTGCTTGGACCCAACTGGGGTGTCCGTGGAGGAATGGCAGCCCTTTCTTCCGCAAGAAGCGAAACCAGAGGGGTAGTGATGTTTAACCCTTGGATGTGGAGCGAAGTCAGTGTTCTTACTCATCCCAAAGGTGTTCCTTTGGGTTCATGTCATTGCTCCGGGTAGACCAGTCTATTATGAGAGTGTTACTTTCTGCAAACCATTGCTTCACAGACGTTGCTTTATGACAAGGTGTTTTGTGATACTGATACAAACAATAATTATTTCCGAACAGTTCCTCTACTGTAAGCGGTACACAATGCTGTATGATGTATTAAGCACAAGAAGGGAACCATACCATAAACATAAAAAACACCCCCATATCATAACGCCATCTTCTCTGTATTCCACTGTTGGCACTATGCATGATGGTAGGTAACATTCTCCTGTTGCCCTATTCAGTGTCTTTTGACTGCTCTGCTGATTGGAGCAGTAGGCGAGCACATCCAGCAGCCTTGTTTTCGAAGGAGGGCCCCCCACATTATTCTGTAGAAAGCGAAGCTGCATGGTTCTAATGAACTGAGGTGCTGTTTTCAGTTCTCCAAGTGTCATCAATCAAAAGTAACCAGCTGTAGCTCCATGCATGTGCACTGCAGCATGCACAGTGCCACAAACACAAAGCGACTAGCAGCCAATACAGGTTCACTATTTTTTGCAGTACCAAAAACTATGTTCAGATTACGTAGTACCGTTCAAATTTTGCTGACCATGTTTCCATGCATGCATAATAATGGTAGGGTATTTGACTGCATTCTAGAAATTGCCGTATTGTGTCGTTTTATTCTCATTCACATTGACATCATCTTTTGGATTTTATGTTTTGGAATATGAGTTACAAATACATCCATAAAAACACCCGAAAAATTGTGTAAGAGAGTGTCAAAGGAGATGAGTAGAATGTAGTTGGAACTCGCTCCTCGAGATACAAATGAAGAAATAGTCTACTTCCGTATATGATACAACAACGATTTGGGTTTTAAAAACAAAATTTAAAAAACAGCTTGTCAGTAGCGTGTGGCGAGTGCATCTATTGAAGTTCGTCGCAGTTTATAACATCCAGCTGATAAATCAAAATGTTTCATATATGGTGGAAAATCCAGGATGGAATGTAACAATATTATGAGAAGGAAAGTTTTAACCATATAGCGAAGATGCTGAGTCACAGATAGGCACAACAAAGAGAGACAGTTATAGATTTTGGCCATGAAGGCCTTCCTCAACAAACACACACACACACACACACACACACACACACACACACACACACACACACACACACACACACACACGACTGAGGTCTCGGGCAACTGAAACCCCACTGTGAGCAGCAGCAGCGAGGCATGATGGGAGTGGCGACAAATTGCATGGAACAATATGACCATTCAGACTTTATAAAATATATTGTGGTGAAGTCTAAAAATATTATGGCAGTTATCTTTCATCTGTCTACTGTTCTGGATCCGATTGCAAATAAACACTTGTGACAAGCAGGAATATAAAGATGATTGCTGATAGTTCATTTGCAGTAATTTCAGTTGTGGTCTTAGATTTCTGTGCACCCACACATCCAGAAATCGCTGAGTATCCTGAAAAAATGAATTATTTGTGACGAGAGAAAATATAAATATCACTGTCAGTCATTCCACACAGCAATTTCCTCTACAGCAATTTAGTCTCTCATTTCCTCAACATATGCATGTCACAAAATCGAAGATACTCGTTAGGGAGAAGGCTTGATGTTACATGTAAATAACAACTATTAGTGCAAAGAAATCCTTTAACTTCCACAAATAACATAGTCTCAGAATGTGTCATCAACACGAAGAGGAAAAAAATATATACAGCGTGGTCCATTGATCGTTACCAGGCCAAATATCTCACGAAATAAGCGTCAAACGAAAAAACTACAAAGAACGAAACTCGTCTAGCTTGAGGAGGAAACCAGATGGCGCTATGGTTGGCCCGCTAGACGGCGCTGCCATAGGTCAAACGGGTCTCAACTGCGTTTTATTAAATAGGAGCCCCATTATTTATTATATATTGATGTAGTACGTAAAGAAATATCAATGTTTTAGTTGGACTACTTTTTTTGCTTTGTGATAGATGGCGCTGTAATAGTCACAAACATATGGCTCACAATTTTAAACGAACAGTTGGTAACAGGTAGGTTTTTAAATTAAAATAAAGAATTTAGGTACGTTCGAACATTTTATTTCGGTTGTTCCAATGTGATACATGTACCTTTGTGAAGTTATCATTTCTGAGAATGTATGCTGTAGCAGTGTGATTACCTGTAAATACCACATTAATGCAATAAATGCTCAAAATGATGTCCGTCAACCTCAATGCATTCGGTAATACGTGTAACGACATTCCTCTCAACAGCGAGTAGTACGCCTTCCGTAATGTTCGCACATGCATTGACAATGCGCTGACGCATGTCGTCAGGCATTGTTGGTGGATCACGATAGCAAATATCCTTCAACTTTCCCCACAGAAAGAAATCCGGGGATGTCAGATCCGGTGAACGTGTGGGCCATAGTATGGTGCTTTGACGACCAATCCACCTGTCATGAAATATGCTATTCAATACTGCTTCAAACGCATGCAAGCTATGTGCCAGACATCCATCATGTTGGAAGTACATCGCCATTCTGTCATGCAGTGAAACATCTTGTAGTAAAATCGGTAGAACATTATGTAGGGAATCAGCATACATTGCACCGTTTAGATTGCCATCGATATAATGGGGGCCAATTATCCTTCGTTCCATAATGCCACACCATACATTAACCCTCAAAGGTCGCTGATGTTCCACTTGTTGCAGCCATCGTGGATTTTCTGTTGCCCAATAGTGCATATTATGCCGGTTTACATTACCACTGTTGGTGGATGACGCTTTGTTGATAAATAGAACGTGTGCAAAAAATCTGTCATCGTCCTGTAATTTCTCTCGTGCCCAGTGGCAGAACTGTACACAACGCCATGCAATTCCTGGTGCAGAGAAATATGGTACGGGTGCAATCGATGTTGATGTAGCATTCTCTCAACACCGACGTTTTTCACATTCCCGATTCTCGCGCAATTTATCTGCTACTGATGGGCTGATTAGCCGCGACAGCAGCTAAAACACCTACTTGGACAACATCATTTGTTGCAGGTCGTGGCTGATGTTTCACATGTGGCTGAAAACTTCCTGTTTCCTTAAATAACGTAACTATCTGGCGAACGGTCCGGACGCTTGGATGATGTCGTCCAGGATAGCCATACATCAACACGATATCGACCTTTTCCGCAATTGGTAAACGGTCCATTTTAACACTGGTGATGTATCACGAAACAAATACCATGCGCACTGGCGGAATGTTACGTGATACCACGTACTTATATGTTTTGTGACTATTACAGCGCCATCTATCACAAAGCGAGAAAGTGGTCCAACTAAAACATTCATATTTCTTTACATACTACACGAATATGTAATAAAAAATGGGGGTTCCTATTTTAAAAAACGCAGTTGATATCCGTTTGACCTACGGCAGCGCCATCTAGCAGGCCAACCATAGCGCCATTTGGTTTCCCCCTTCAAGCTAGACGAGTTTCGTTCTTTGTAGTTTTTTCGTTTGATGCTTATTTCGTGAGATATTTGGCCCGGTCACTATCAATGGACCACCCTGTATATTCATACCCAGTGCCATCCAAACCTATGACCTCTAGCAGTGCAGTTCCTTGCCTGAACCACGTGGCCAAGACAACTCATACGCAGCAAGTACGTGATTGCTCTAAATGCATGAAATTTTGGAGGGTTTTTATTATTGGGTCTCACAAAATTCGTTTCCGTTGTTACTTAAAAGTTGTGAACGCGTTTCGATAGTTAATAATTAAACCATTTGTGGGTAGACGTATGCAAAGTCCACGCCTGGATCTAGGGAGGAGGGGGATCAAGGGCGCCAAATTCATATTCTTGAAGAAACGAACCTTGTTTCACAAAGCGCCAAGCATCCAGATCACATTAGTCTCTCGATTATTCATATGATTTTGAAACGCAAACCAGTTGGTTTTTGAACACATTCGAAGTTAATTTCTGAACGAATCATAAGATGATTTTTGAAGGCGTGCATAGTGTATGTGATGTCTCTGGCAGGAGAATCCCCGTCACATCTAGATATTAAAAACCTTCATGTGGTTAAAACTGTACACTGTCAAAGCGGGAACAGGGTTGAAAACAGAAAAAAAACACAAAGGTTGTGAGCTAAAAATTCATTTATTTCTCAAAGTAATTTTACATTTTCGTAATCAGTCACAGCATCACTATTTTCACACTACTTCTTCTTCTTGAGTTGAGGGAGAGCAGGACACCCGTAGAACTCCAGGTCTCGAATAGCAGCAAACATGAAGATTCGACGCACCCATGAGATCTTCTCCTTCCCCTTCACGTAGATGATTGTTGAATAATTTAAGCAACCTCACCATATCTTTATTGGATATGCCAGGATCATCCCCGTGAATTCTATGGTGGAAATGTGTTAACCACTTCGCTCTCTTCCGTACTTCAGCACACTTCACATGCTTGAAAGATCTCGGTGGTGCAATGTTTGCTGAGAATGTGTCTATTACTCCTGCATATTGTGTGTACGCTACGACTGCAACATCTTTAAACATAAACTGTCTACGCTCATCACCATAGAAACCATGAAGTAAAGAAATAAGCCATTGAAAAGTAACAGCGTCTTGGTTGGCTACGCAACACATATTATTATTATTGATCTTCTCAGCTATACACCCACTACAATACATTTCAATTGATGACAGTCCATCAGTGCGCATTCGAGCCATAGTGCTTAAAGTGGGACTCATACTCTGAAATATGTCGTGTGGCAAGTCAAATATGTGTCACATAGTAATGGTACAAGTTGTGTAGGGAACACACAGTACTCAAAAGCGTTCACCTGGTGACGACTCTTGATCAATTTCATATAAATATCCGAGATCGCATTACACACATTTCTTGATTTCACCCGCTCAAACACGCTGTAAACAGTAACATTCTCTTTTCCTTCGAATCCGTAACCCTCAAGGTTAATTGTCGTACCATATTAAGGAAGTAACAGCTATAGAATATTTTTTCTAATGTGTGGCTACAACTCTGTTGTTGAACAAGTAGAGTTGCGCAGTCACTATCCCCCTTTAATAGCGATAACTAAAGCATGACCATACTTTGCACGCTACACTCACTACCACTCCTCAGAACTATGGCATAACCTTATTCACTGTCATCCAGCACACACTTGAAGGTGAATAACTGAATGACGATGGATTCATAGTGATTATTCAGTTACATAAAGCTAGTATGCTGAAAGAGACAAACCGAAGTGCTTGTAATAAAGCATTCTTTGCATTCAGGCCTATAGGAGGTTTCTACATAATATGATATTCCTTTTTGAAAATTCAGTTCCCACACATACGTGTTATAGGATCTAAACAAGGCTGTATCATTAAGTCGTCGTTTCTCGCACATGTAACAAACAAAATATTTGTATGCCGCTCTGACAGGATATTTTATTTTTTTCGTAACAAACTCAGTTTTGCCATCTGAAACAACAGATCCGTCTCGCAGTGATCCTCCTCCTGCTCCAAAGTGTTAAACAGGTACCTGCTTAGCAACATGAACTTAAAAATGCGCTTACACTTCAATAGTTTTGCAGTTTCTTCACCCATATGCTCTGCCCGTGAAAATTAACTCCGAATGAACGTACTCCAGTATATTTTGCACTCGGAGTGATTTCTTAGTCAGGGGAATATTAAGTGATCTGGGTGGTGGAACGCACTGACACAAACCCCAACTTGGCGGTCTCAATATATAAAAGACGCCACTCTGTGTTGGCTGGATTTACAAGTATCGAAAATGCCAAAAGATTTCGTTGAAGTGGTGGAATCGATAAACCGAAAAGACTCTAGCGCTTTTTTGCATTGTAATTGCATCCTTTATTCATCGACAAATATGTGATGGCCTTTTTTGCATTCCGAAAACGACACCCATGTGGTGCAAGTGTGACTGTATCAAAAATTTTATGCACCTACAATTGATAGTAACAAATGTTATGCTACTGCTTGAATGTAAAAGTACTGTGGCTTATGTTCCGACATATCACCAGAGGTTTGTGGGAAGTAATCAAACTACTGTTCACGTAAAAAAAAAAAAAAAAGAAGAAGAAAAAAGAAAATTGCGTATGTCTAGTTGTGAGGGAAGGATACATTGACGTGGTGAATTGTGATTTCAACGTATTTAGGAATGTATCCGAACGTAAGGGGTGATAGATTCACTTCGTAAACAGCTGCACAATATAGCAATGCAAGGGCTCAACTGGATCTGTTGTACTGTACAAACAGGACGGGCACTACGTCTGCATATAAAAAAAAAGGTCCCCTCATCAGCACCCCTAAGCGTATCCTCGCGTTTTCCTTGTCGGATTATCAACAATGACTTTGATTACAGTCCACCAACATGTATCGGCAATATCTTTCCTACCCTTTCGCACACGGGAGCGTTGTTGATTATCGCATACTGCCGAACGCCCGTGCTTTATAAATGTTATGCTTGTTTGAGAGATCTTGGCAGGATGCAGCACCTTTCTGAAGCACTAACTGGAAAACGGAAACGTCAAATAATTTCCCAGAACTGAAGGGAATCGAGACACGTAGCTGGTGTGAATGTGGCCATACCATAATTTTTTAGGGTGCTGTACACATATAAACGATCGTTCACTGTTTGCCTGAAATGCGTATATGTTGCAGTGTAAAGTTACTGTGGCTTATGTTCCGGCATGTCCAGAGAAAATGGCTGTATGTCCTATCGTGAGGGAGGTATAGATTCAGCACATCGATGGCCGTAAGGGGAATGAAAGATTTTTTTTTGCATGGAAAATTATGTGCGCTATAAATATTGAGATTCATTCCAGAATCACGGCCGTCAAGAGGAGACATTTCCAGTACATTGCTCGGTGTCAGACTGCAGCAGCAATCCTAATATTTAATTATAGTTACACTGATAACTATGTGCCTGGTTCCCACTATTCTTGCGATTCTGGAGATAGCCATGGAAAGCACAGCAGAAAGCAAGCAAGTCGGGGGCGGAAACAGCGTCTCAGCGGGTGCCATTGTTCCGAGCTGGGTGTCGCCCACCCTTTGTACGCCAGTTCAGAGAGTCCGAGAAAGCCTCTGGCTTATAACAATTTCGCTCGCGGCTCCCCCTTGGTGGATAAACAGTGAACTAATAACCCGTTGCCGCTGAGTCGCCTTTGGGACCGCGTGTGTCACGTGTATACTCTGTGGAAATTTGAGAAGATTCAATACGACGAGTGTTTGCGCTGGGAGTATTGATACTGTTCGAACTCCTACCACTCGGGTCCTCCTGGGATAGATGTTCGTCCACAGCCGGCTGGCCTTTCTCTGGCTGACATGCGCATCCGTTGGCTGCGGTCACGGGCCGCGTTTACGGCGGCGCTGCACAGCGGCACGGTGAGTACTTGTGATGTATTTGACGATCTGTAGGCCACTTTTGCAGGGTTTAACTGTCAGTGCAACATTCGATCTGTACAAAATAGTTTTCTGCTGATGAAAGTCTCGTCTGCAGAAAAAAAAAACTGACAGTGCTTCCACACCGGCAACATCAGTAATTTGGTGGGTAAATTCAGTAAGAGCCAATCAGAATACTCCATTCTTTCACAAGGCATACTTTATGCTTGGACATAGGAGCCTCTACAGCAGGCCGGTGTGGCCAAGCAGTTCTAGGCGCTTCAGTCTGGAACCACGCGACCGCTACGGTCGCAGGTTCAAATCCTACCTTGGGCGTGGATGTGTGTGATGTCCTTAGGTTAGTTAGGTTTAAGCAGTTCTAAGTTCTAGGGGACTGGTGACCTCAGATGTTCAAGTCCCCAAAGTGCTCAGAGCCGTTTGAACCATTTTTTGAGCCTCTACAGACTGGTCCGAACAAGATGGGGGCAAGGTATCTATGGAAAGTAGTAGTAGCATGTCTTCTTCTTTGTTCAAGTGTTCAACGACAAGCTGAACCACACCATCCATCTCTGGCGTGATGCTGTCCCTCACCCGCCAGTGTGACATAGGACATCTCCAGACCATTAACTGTGGGACATCGAAAATTCAAGCCACGCTACACACACATCAGCCAGCCGTACTGGGCATGTAAACACGTGTGCGCAGCCGACGCGCCTCGCATGTGGGACGGGATGTCCTGTTAGGATTGCTAGCAAGATGCATCCTGTGCTATTCTGGGAAGTATTGCAACAGATTTCTATAGTGCGTCCAGAGGGAGACTTGGCTGTTATTTACATAGACATGTGACGTCAGTATAACATTCGAAGGATTCTAACTGTATACCCAAAAGTAGATGCGACTTTCACCTGCTGGCTGCAGACAGCAGCAACGTAACAGCAGTGGCTCACGCCCCTGCGTTCGTCTCTCCGGCGATGGTTCGAGGCTGGCTGGGCCTGCAAAGTGCACGTGCATATTTGGCAGCGGCAGCGTTGGGTGGAGGGTTTTTTTTTTTTAGTTAACCTTTGATTAAACTATAGTCTATCAATTTCCCCCACCAATAGGATGCTGAGAATTAAAAAAAGCTATCCCACCCATGGGATGAACGTCGATTTAATTAATTTGCAAGATTTTTTATATCAACATGGTGTTAGCGTTACAGTAGTTAAGGGGAGGAGGTGGGTGGGTGGGTGATGTGGAGCAGAACATCAGGTTAAACGCAGAAGACTAAGTTAATTTGCATAGTTTTTTATCTAAAACGCGGTGCAGTAGTTTAAGGGGCTGGAGGTGCGTGACAAAGAAGTGTGTGCCAGAAATAGCGTTCAGAAGCGTGTGAAATTCGAAAAGTGTACTAGAAAATGGTGGGAGGACATAACTAATTACTTTATTTAATATCAAAGGTGGAACAACAGTTTATGGGGATGCGGGTGATGTGGAAAACCCCTTAACAGAACAATAGGTTATGTGCTGACAAAGTGCCAAACATTAAGCTAAGGCACCCAGAGTACAGTGCCGAACATTAGGTTATGCAACATGTTTGCCCCCATTTAATTACTTCTTACAAGACCTACATTTTTCCAAGCAGCAGAGAATGATGAGCAAGAGAAATACAATGCCCGCAAACTTCGTCTCCACCACAGAGCCACCAATTTTTATATATTCAATACACTACCTTGAATCCCATAAATTGTTTAAATAAACAATATTCCACACATTATCTAAATTGTTCATACAGTATTCCATACACTGCAGTTGATTTCCTGACAAATTCTTTAACAAAATAAATAAACTATATTCCATACACTGACATAAATAATTAATCAATATTCTATACATTGTCTAAATTGTCTTAACAATATTCCATAAACTGCAATCGAATTCCTTCCAAATGACCGACTAATGGAGTCTTTTTCCCGCCAATTTCCGGGAGGGAGGGTGTTAGGGGAGAGGGTTTACCAAAGGGGTAGGGGTTAATTAATTGACCAATTTAGTTATGTAGTCAATCAAACTGATAAGACTGAGAGGTGCTATTCCACTAACTCATACCTGGAAGTGTGCCTGTAACAGCGAGGGGGAGGGGATGGGTTGGAGGTTTCCTGAGGGGGTTGGGGGGGGGGGGGGGAGGGCGTTGGGGGAACAATAGGTTAAGGACTTGTCAATCAAAAGGAAGGAACCTTTTAGCAGAACAGTAGGTTAAGGTCCTGTCAATCAAAGGAGAACAATAGGTTAATGATTTGTCAATCAAAGGAGAACAATAGGTTTGCCTCTGAGTACATGCCTGCCCCTGATGTAGTTAACCTGCACTAACAAAATGTGCTGGTACCTCTGTTGCCCCTCTACTGAGAAGGGAATTACAATGCACTCTTTTAGGTTCGTTGATGTTAAGTTTTCATCTGGGAACAAAGCAATTCCGGGAAAATAGGGAAGTTTTGTCCCACGTATGTGACGAGTACTGCACAACCTTAGGGCTAAGTTTCCCGTATAAATATCATGCTAAAATTGGCTTTCAGACACAATGACAGAGAAAACATTGCAACACCAAAAAGAAGTTTTGCGACATAAACGAAAGTTGGTAGGTGTGTGTCTACATCTGACAGATGATGTCTATTCAAATTTCGTTGCTAGTTGTGTAAAACTGGTGTTAGTAGCGCCACTAGGAAGATACAAATTGGGTTTGCTTTAAATACGCGCTGCAATGGGCGTGAACGTTACTTACCTTTGAGATTGGACGTGGTGAGTTGATGTTAGCCAAGAATGCCTTTTAAGCGACAAAGATGCCATTATCAACACCTCACTGAGTTTGAATGAGGTGTGTAGTAGGGATACGATAAGCTGTATGTTCCTTCTACGATACTGCAGAAAGACTTGGCACGAATCTAACTGTTGTACATGACGGCTGACAGAGGTGGTCACGAGAAGACTGGGCTCCAGATGGTCACATGACACTACCGAGTGGGAAGACTGCTGTGTTTGGCTATGGCTCTGGCGCATCGTTCTGCATCCGAAACAGCAATTCGAGCAGCAGTTGCCACCATAGTGACACAACAAACTGTTACAAATCGGTCACTTCAAAGGCGGTTCCGAGATAGACGCCCTGTAGCGTGCGTTCCGCAGTCCCAAAACCACCGCCATTTGCTACTTCAGTGATGTCAAGCGATAGCTCATTGTGGAGCAAGGCAGAAGTCTGTTGTGCTTTCTGATAAAAGCTGGTTCTGCCTCGGTGCCTGTATGGCCGTGTGTTGATTAAAAGGAGGCCAGTTGAGGGCCAACAACCAAGCTGTCTGGTTGCTAGACACACCTGGAGTTATGTATGGTCTGGGTTGCTATTTCGTATGAGAGCAGGCGCACTCTAGTTGTTGTCCTACGCACCCTGACTGCAAATTTGGACGTCAGTGCGGTGATTCGACCTGTTGTGCTGCTCTTCATGAACAGCATTTCAGGGGATGTATTCCAACAGGATTACGCTCGCCCACATACCGCTGTTGTAACCCAGCATGCTCTACAGAGTGTCGACATATTGCCTTGGGCTGCTCGATTACGAGATTGTCTCCAAACAAGCACATATGGGACAATATCGGATGACAACTCCAGCATCATCCACAACCAGCATCAACCGTCCCTGTATTGATCGACCACGTGCAACAGACACTGGACTCCATCCCACAAACCGAACTGACATCGGCACCTTTACAACACAGTGGTTGCATTCAACATTCTGGCGATTACAGCGGTTATTAATGTACCAGCATTTCACATTTGCAATTGATTATCTCGAGGTTCCGATCCTGCAAAATAATTGCTTACATATGTTACCTAGATAAATATACTCTAGAAATTTCATTACCTTACATTAAGTACTTTTTGGTGCTACAGGTTTTTTCTGTCACTGTAGCTGTAGTAGATCTCTCCTCACCTCATCAAATAATGGATTATTCTAAGGTCCTCGTGGTACATTAGGTAAGTTTTTGCATCCTCTGTCAAACGTAATTCGGCCATTTCCATCAGCTTCTCTTTTGTCCAACAACCCAGATTTGTACCTGTCAACAGATCAGCTGCAAACTCTAATACATCTTCTGCTATCTTGCCTGAAAAAGGAACTAACAACTAGCAGTTGTTGAATCTAGGAGGGGAACAGTTAATTTACACGAGGCTGTGTCCTCTTTCACAGCATGTAACTGCTTTTGCATGATTGTATCATGCAATCTCAGTTAAACTGCCCGATTCAAACAAAACTTAACCATTTCCCGAGTTGCAACCATCTGTCTTTGTATAGCAAGTTAGGTCAACTCCACGACGCTTAATCTAGCAATATCGTAACACAAATTTTCCGACTAAGCGCTAGCCATGCACACTCGTCACACTACCTATTATAATGTCCTACTTTCTACACGTGGACCAAACAAACTGCAGTGAGTACGTTCAGTATGACACATGCTGACATAATCTTCCCTCGTATTTCCTTATAGGCCTCCAGATTAGTGCCCTCACAGTTTTTACAAACTTCACTTTCAAATGAATCTGCTAAGCCAATCGGCCTGCCATCGCGCGATACTTGAAAGCACTGAGAGGAAAAATAGTTTTTCTTCATAGTTTTACTTCACTCACCCCACTGCAGTGATAATTTTGTAGGCTATCCCACGAAGCAGTGCAGTGCCAGGTCGTGGCAGTCGGTAATCCAGGTCACCGCGTCGACAATGTTCCAGGCCTGATAGAGGTGGCGGGGCCTAGTACGTGGTAAGTAAGCTTGCTTCAGTGCCGGAATTGACGCTTTCGTCATATCAGCTCAGTGCCTCTCCAGTGGAATGTGGTAGGCAGCGTTTCGGCTCGGCTGCAGGTAGGCTGCAGACGCCCATTTGCAAAGGTAGTGGCTTACCATTTTACTGATAATGTTAAAGCTAGAGCCTGTGACAGCATTATCATATAAATTGCCCAGCATGGTAGCAAAAGAACTGAAACAGAGAACTTGTATAAGAAGATCCGTCCGCAGCTCGTGGTCTAGTGGCTACCGTTGCTGCCCCTGGATCACGGGGTTCCGGTTCGATTCCTGGCCGGATTGGGGATTTTCTCTACCTAGGGACTGGGTGTTTGTGTTGTCCTCATCATTTCATAATCATAATCATCATTCGTAACAGTGGCTGGATTGTACTGTGAAAAAAAAATTGATTGTGTCAAAATTGACAAAATTGTCAAAATTGTGTCAAAATTGGGACTTTGTACGGGCACTGATGACCGCGCAGGTGAGCGCCCCATAAACCAAACATCATCATCATCATAATCATCATCATCATAAGAAGATCCGACATTAAAGTCACAGGCTACACAAGTTTATCAGGGTTTACCGTAGTATCCATAACTATCACAAGTAAAATATGGGGTACTTCCTTTAAAAAAGCCACAGTTGAATCCTCCTGCATTGTAAATTAAATGAACTAGTCTCCAGAATGAGATTTTCACTCTGCAGCGGAGTGTGCGCTGATATGAAACTTCCTGGCAGATTAAAACTGTGTGCCGGACCGAGCTTGAACTCGGGACCTTTGCCTTTTGCGGGCAAGTGCTCTACCAACTGAGCTACCCAAGCACGACTCACGCCCCGTCCTCACAGCTTTACTTCTGCCAGTACCTCGTCTCCTACCCTCCAAACTTTGCAGAAGCTCTCCTGCGAACCTTGCGGAACTAGCACTCTTGAAACAAAGGTATCCTTTTCCTTTCTTCCTTTTCGTTTTGTTTTTAAATACAACGAAATTACACTTCACTGTTAAAAGTAAGAGAAGGCAGTAATTCACGTAATTACGCTTGATACTACACAAAACGATGATTGCCTGTAAGTGTCATGAGTACGCGAGACACCACTTTCATTAATAAAGTGTTCACTGTTAATTACCTGTAATCCATTAGTCTCAGAGGCTTCAGGATTCATTCCCATCATAAGAAATTCTCCTACACATGGGCTACAGCTTTCTTACCTTCGAAGGGTATTACTGTTGTCGAATGTTGTGGCTTTGTCATTTTGTTGAAAATCCAGGATTGCCCTAATTTCGAACATTGGGCGTCAAAAAACTTCAGTTTAAGTGATCAGGACAATACATTAATCCCAATCTACTGTTTGCATGCAGTCTCTTGTGAATAGGAGGCTATTATAACATCCAGTTCTCACTAAAAATGCCTTTAGAAATATTTAACTAATACAGAATCCTAAGAAAGATTCAAACTGTAGAAGAGATTAAGACCTAAACGAAAACAATCACAGGTTGATTTCATTAATGATCTGGTAAATCTGATAGACAAATTTCCCCCGAAAAAGTAATTTTCTCCACGATTCAGATCTGACCGACGTATTGTTAAGGTAAAGGACCACAAGATAAAACGGGCCACATAATTTTTAGATTTCTGCGGATCAATTTAGTGAAACAGTCCCTACATATCGTGTCCGTTGAAAAGGAAGCCAGGAGCTATAGTGTTGAAGCTTACTCCGCCGCCATGCATCCAGAAGAAGTGGACCTTCATCGTGCAGAGGCTCTGGACAGAATGAGCAACTTAAAAGCCGGAGAGCCTCCATGGTCCCCCTACCTGTAACGCCACAGGAGATTCAGTACTGTCTCCCTGGTCAAGTTGGCAGCAAGGAATTACTTTTTACCACTGGTATCATTCCACAGTGTCTCCATTGAGGAAATGAAACTCAGGTACACAGCCTACCAAGGCCCACTCTGAAACAGTTTCTAGTTGTGGTCATTTCGTTTTTGGTACATCGTGAAGACTGGCGTGAAGTCTGCTGTCATCTTAGTTACAGCATGTGTTGGACTTGATTACATGAAGTCAGACGTGTACGGAAAATAAATAAATAGGAATTGGGTCTCATCTCCAGAAGATGCGCGCTATTTCGATGAACGGTTTGCGTCCATTTCCGCAAGCAGCCTTTCGCCAGCGCACATGCTTTTGTGGTGAGTATCTACATCTACATCTACATCTACATCTACATCCATACTCCGCAAGCCACCTGACGGTGTGTGGCGGAGGGTACCTTGAGTACCTCTATCGGTTCTCCCTTCTATTCCAGTCTCGTATTGTTCGTGGAAAGAAGGATTGTCGGTATGCCTCTGGGTGTGCTGTAATCTCTCTGATTTTATCCTCATGGTCTCTTCGCGAGATATACGTAGGACGGAGCAATATGCTGCTTGACTCCTCAGTGAAGGTACGTTCTCTAAACTTCAACAAAAGCCCGTACCGAGCTACTGAGCGTCTCTCCTGCAGAGTCTTCCACTGGAGTTTATCTATCATCTCCGTAACGCTTTCGCGATTACTAAATGATCCTGTAACGAAGCGCGCTGCTCTCCGTTGGACCTTCTCTATCTCTTCTATCAACCCTATCTGGTATGGATCCCACGCTGCTGAGCAGTATTCAAGAAGTGGGCGAACAAGCGTGCTGTAACCTACTTCCCTTGTTTTCGGATTGCATTTCCTTAGGATTCTTCCAATGAATCTCAGTCTGGCATCTGCTTTACCGACGATCAACTTTATATGATCATTCCATTCTAAATCACTGCTAATACGTACTCCCAGATAATTTATGGAATTAACTGCTTCCAGTTGCTGACCTGCTACATTGTAGCTAAATGATATGGGATCTTTCTTTCTATGTATTCGCAGCACACTCGTGCGCTCATGTCCTCATTCTCGTCTCTACCACTCTGATGGCTCAGTAACTGCTTATTTATTACGTTCCGATTAGTTCACTCTCTCGATACATCCAGTAATTTTTCCTAAAGGGTGGCACGAAAGCGCATTGTTATTTTCTTGTGTGTTTTATGTTGTCTCTTCCCAGTGGATTGCGTGTTTGTGCCAGTATTACTCCAGCAATGTGGATTCGTAGCCATTTCCGTATTGTGAAGACTGGATCACCATTTACCGTGCGTTTGGGATCAATATACAGCCAGTGAATTCAGTTATACCACTTCTGTTATTCTTCTGCAGCGTTCCATCTGTCACTAACAGGTAGCGCCACTATCACGTTAGGAGTAAAATTTGTTAAAAGATGCAGTGGAACATTCTATTTGCCAATGGTCGCTTTGAGTGTGGTGCGTCGACATTTGGGTTAAGACAACAAGCATGCGACATTATTGCGAGACTGGCTAGGACTGGCTAGCCTTTCTCAGCGTGAATTTCCAGTGCAGCAGTAATGCACAGCACAGTCAAGACGATGTCACCATCATCGGGGTTTCTGTGGTGTTGTGAGTACGTGTCTAGGAGCGGCGCATTGACACAAGAAGTGCCCTGATATCTGGTATAAATAACCATTGATTTTGTAGCAGATTCATCCACAGTCCAGCAGTACCACCAGCAGCTATGCCAGATGAGGGGACGACATAGAGCTGCCACTAGGTTTGAGTCTTACTTCCTGCACTAAATCCGCCACTGGACTTGTTTCCTTAGTGCAGCGGGCCTTGTGGTCCACTCCATCAGGAGGTCGCCGCCCAGGCACAGCAGCCACCCTACGACAACGCGATGGGTCTGCCTCTTGCCACTCGTCTTGGCCGCCTGGCTGCAGCCATACGCTACCTCTACAAGACCCAGCAAATGCCACTGACATCAGTGCTGTCGTTCACACAACATAGCCATGGGCCAGACGTCAGAAAAGCAGGGCGCCAGCAAATGTTGCTGCCAGCTGGACAGATGCTAGCCAGCAGATGACCGACTACCGGTCCACTCCCGTGGGGCACGTACGTGGTCGCCTTCCCATCACGCTACAGAACCAATGTATAAGTTGGAAATAAAATGTTAATTTTGACAGTCGCTTCTTCCTCGGCCTCACTGGCCTGCCATCCACTGTCACTCCTCAGCAAGCCAGCCTCCTGACAACAACGGCTCATGCCACTCCCATTGTCAGCTATTAAGTGGTTACAGAAGTATTGGCATCACCTTCAGTGGACAGTGGAGGATGCATCCTCCGTGCAGGATGATGTCTGGACAATGACCTGCAGCACCATCATCATGAGGTGAATGGAGAAACGGTTTGTTATATTTTATGTGTGTGAAATGTTCAAATGTGTTTGAATTCCCAAGGGACCAAACTGCTAAGGTCATCGGTCCCTAGACTTACCTAGCCTGAATTTCGTGGAAACAATAAAGAACACTATTTAGAGTATGTGAGCTGTTCACAGTATAATCTGCTTGGGTACTGTGCACTATGTGCTGAATCTGCATCTGCAACTTGTTTTATGTGCCATCGTTTTGGTCATGTTGTAAAGCAGTATAGTGATACGAGATGATTTGTAACAAGGTGCAAGATGTAATTATTTTCTCTTTCCCGGTTAGTAATCATCGCTGATTTTAATTGCGTATGAATGAAGGATAAAGGTGTTACAATAGCAGAGTCCGATACACAGAGTTCCACTGCACTGGAGGGTGAGGCAGTTAATCAGTTAGCGCGATGGAGAGCAGAAAATTCGGTCTTGCTTAATAAGCTTGCAGCTAGAGATGAGGAGTTAGTTTTGCTTAGGGCACAGATCCACCTGCCGCTAACGTAGTCACACTCTCTTCTAGAAGGTCATCTGAGGATTTGATGTCATTCGCAGAAGACCTGACAACCTCAGCAACTGTCGGAGGTTGGTCCAATAACCACTTGTTGCAGACAGCCATATTACGTTTAATTGAAGTGGCAAAGACTGTTGAATAACATGGAGACATTTAAGCAGTGGAAAAAGGGGCTTCTGCAGACCTATAAGAAATATAATAGCGTGAGACACTTTTGGGAGCAGTTGAGAGCTATTACAAAGAGGGAAGGGTCAGGCGTGGTATATTTTGCCAAAGAAGAAGAAAAAATGAATGTATGAAGGTGTGAACTGACTCAGAATGATGAAGCGAATAAAGTTTTTCTGCAGGAGACTGAGCAGCGAGTTGCCTTGTTAAACGAGGTATTGTACATGTACGGGAGAAGGATGGCAGGAAGGAGGTACCCATAAATATTGACAATTTTTGCGCTGAAGAACTACATTTGACAAAGGGGATGTTGAAGCAAGACTGGAGATTCTGGAGGAGGAGAATTGCCGCACAGAAGGTGTGTTCCATAAACAGCTACAGAGCACCACTAAGATTGGATTACATAAGAAGGTGGAGCATGTAAAGGCAGCGGAGAGAACACAGATGGAGGAGTTATTGATGGACTTTGAGAATTTGTCTTTTCCTCAGGGTCTGTTGCCTGCGAGACCCACAACACAACACAAAATTCCAACAGGGAATGAAGAACCACTGTACTGCAATCCACTTGCAACTGATTCTGGAGGAGTTTATTGCCCAGCAGTTGGTTGATGGAGTAATAAAGGAGAGTAATAGTCCACGGGGAGCAGGTATTGTGATTGTGCCTAAAACATTACAAACAATTCCAAGAAATACAGATTTTGGTATGATTACAGCCATCTTAATAGTAAGACTATAACAGATGCATACCCCATACACAATATCACAGAGGCCATTGATAACTTGGGGCAGTGCTGGAATTCCTTTACCACGGCTTTAAGAAGTGAATGCCATCTATTGGAAATGGTTCTGGAGGACCAACCGAAGACAGCTTTGTCGTTATCCTCTGGCCATTACCAGCATTGGAGGATGCCATTCGGGCTGAAAAATGTTCCTGTGATATTTCAGAATTTTTTGGAAAGGGTGTTGAAGGAGTTGAAGCCTTGCCAGTGTCTGGTTTACCTGGATGATATAATTGTGTTCTCAAGGAACATGGAAGAACACTGGAAGCGTTTGAGAGAAGTATTTAAGAGGTTATGGACTGCACACCTGATGTTGACTATGGAGAAATGTCATTTTGCATTGGATGAAGTAAATTACTTACGGCACGTAATTGGCAATGATGGAGCAAGAACGAATCCGAGACTGGTACAGGCAGTGCGAGATTTTCCGGTGTTGAAGATGAATAAAGAACTACAGTCGCTCTTGGGAGTCTTGAATTATTATAGGAAGTTTATGAGGGGGTTTCCTAAGACAGTGTGACCACTCACGTAACTATTGACAAAAGATGTGAAATCTGTGTGGACGGAGGAATTTCAGGAAGTGTAAACGAACCTGTGGCAGAAGTACCACACACATTGAGATCATGGAAGTAGCAGATGTATTTTTATTGTGGTTCTTGATGGTTGATTGGTTGGTTGGTTTGGGGAAGGAGACCAGACAGCGAGGTCATCGGTCTCATCGGATTAAGGAAGGGCGGGGAAGGAAGTCGGCCGTGCCCTTTGAAAGGAACCGTCCTGGCATTTGCCTGGAGCGATTTAGGGAAATCACGGAAAACCTAAATCAGGATGGCCGGACGCGGGATTGAACCGTTGTCCTCCCGAATGCGAGTCCAGTGTGTAACCACTGCGCCACCTCGCTCGGTCTCTTGATGATTATTTAGGATATTATGTGTGGGGTACCAGAAGTAGTATGTTAAGGAAGAACGTATAAACTTTTTTACTGGAATATAGGTTCTTTAGTTTTACTTTTATGAAAGATGCTGACTGGTGAAAGCAGACATTTTGAGAGCAATGAGGATGGTAGTCCCTGTCCTGTGCTGTACACTGAGAACGAGGATGGAAGGATGCTAGTTCAAATGGCTCTGAGCGCTATGGGACTTAACATCTGTGGTCATCAGTCCCCTAGAACTTAGAACTACTTAAACCTAACCAACCTAAGGACATCACACACATCCATGCCCGAGGCAGGATTCGAACCTGCGACCGTAGCAGTCGCGCGGTTCCGGACTGAGCGCCTGAACCGCGAGACCACCGCGGCCGGTTGCGGTGATGCTTTACCTCTTCACCTGGGCCGAAGTGGGAGAGCTGCACAACCAACATCTGGAGGGAAGAGTTCTGTCTGCCAGCCAAGAGGATGTGATGATTGGTAATCATCAATTGATGCTGAGTTTAGTGTGTAACACATGGGAATTCCAGAATGAAATAAGGGTGCTAGAGAAGGTTTTTCCTGGTTTGTAGCAGGTAGCCATGAACAGGGGAGTACTTACGGAAGTACGAGAAATCACATGAAGAATATAAGCAGTGGCAAGGACAAATGCAGCAAATAATGGAGGTGGTGTCGCACTCACTTCAATGGCAGAAGAGAGGTGGGATGGGCGCTGATAAGGGTTTTGAAGACTGTGTTTGGAACAGCGGATGCTGCTGACATAAGGAAACTGAACTGTGCAATGTAAGCAGTGAAGGAGTTGCCCGAGGATAATAAGTCAGTGGTGAAGTGGCATACCAAGCAGATAACAAGTCTGGAGAGCAGAATGTTAAACAACATGTGTATGCTCTGAAAGCTGAAAAGCAAGCTGATGGACTACGTGAAGGTATCACAGGACACTATGAACTCGGATCCGGGGGAAATGCAAGCATGAGTTGAAATACTCGATACAAGAGTCACCATGACAAAACTACTGCAATCATTAGTAGAGAGCAGCTGGGACATGAGAGTGGAGATTACAAAATGTCTCTCTGGTGGGCAGGTATCTGGGTACCTTCTGCCTCTCAATATATCTGAGAAACGGAACCATCCCTTCAGTGACACTACAGTGAAAATGATATGCGACGGATTTTAAATGTGAATGACAAGAAATGTGGCTTTGTCTAGTGAAACTGAAGACAAAAGATTGTGTTTTTATTCCAAGATGACTCCTATTATTCTTACACAGATAACTAAAATTAATAAATGTGATCAAGAGTTTTCTCTACGTAAATAACAGCTAGAATTCAACATCATGGCAAATTTATTTCTAAAAGACATGAATTACACTACTGGCCATTAAAAATGCTACACCACGAAGATGACGTACTACAGACGCGAAATTTTACCGACAAGAAGAAGATGTTGTGATATGCTTTTCAGAGCATTCACACAAGGCTGGCGCCGGTGGCGACACCTACAACGTGCTGACATGAGGAAAGTTTCCAACCGATTTCTCGTACACAAACACCAGTTGACCGGCGTTGCCTGGTGAAACGTTGTTGTGATGCCTCGTGTAAGGAGGAGAAATGCGTACCATCACGTTTCCGACTTTGATAAAGGTCAGATTGTAGCCTATCGCGATTGCGGTTTATCGTATCGCGACATTTCTGATCGCTTTGGTCGAGATCCAATGACTGTTAGCAGAATATGGAATCGGTGGGTTCAAGAAGGTAATACGGAACGCCGTGCTGGATCCCAACGGCCTCGTATCACTAGCAGTCGAGATGACAGGCATCTTATCCGCATGGCTGTAACGGATCGTGCAGTCACGTCTCGATCTCTGAGCCAACAGATGGGGACGTTTGCAAGACAACAGCCATCTGCACGAACAGTTCGACGACGTTTGCAGCAGCATGGACTATCAGCTCGGAGACCGTGGCTGTGGTTACCCTTGACCCTGCATCACAGACAGGAGCGCCTGCGATGGTATACTCAACGACGAACCTGGGTGCACGAATGGCAAAACGTCATTTTTTTCTGATGAATCCAGGTTCTGTTTACAGCATCATGATAGTCGCATCCGTGTTTGGCGACTTCGCCGTGAACGCACATTGGATGCGTCTATTCGTCATCGCCATACTGGCGTATCACCCGGCGTGATGGTATGGGGTGCCATTGGTTACATGTCTCTGTCACCTCTTGTTCGCATTGACGGCACTTTGAACAGTGGACGTTACATTTCAGATGTGTTACGACCCGTGGCTCTACCCTTCATTCGATCCCTGCGAAACCCTACATTTCAGCAGGATAATGCACGATTGCATGTTGCAGGTCCTGTACGGGCCTTTGTGGATACAGAAAATGTTCGACTGCTGCCCTGACCAGCACGTTCTCCAGATCTCTCACCAACTGAAAACGTCTGGTCAATGGTGGCCGAGCAACTGGCTCGTCACAACAAGCCAGTCACTACTCTTGATGAACTGTGGTATCGTGTTGAATCTGCATGGGCAGCTGTACCTGTACAAGCCATCCAAGCTCTGTTTGACTCAATGCCTAGGCGTATCAAGGCCGTTATTACGGCCATAGGTGGTTGTTCTGTTGTTTCTCAGGATCTATCCACCCAAATTGCTTGAAAATGTAATCACATGTCAGTTCTAGTATAATACATAGATCAACACAACACATCGATTATATTCTCCCTTGTGTTCAAAATGTGACATGTCTGATAGACAGTTGACAAAAACGAAGGGTGGTGGCTTGACTAATTCTCACTTTAAAAAATGGATAGCGCGATGAGCTGTACCCTGAAAAAAAAATTTCCACAATGCGCCTAAGTTCTACAGCGACTGATGCTGCTGGGAGCACACGATGAAGTAAGAGAATAGCACTCTAAAGATTCCTAGTGCTGGTGCTGTGGATTGCTCACCCTGTGCATGTAGAAATCTCGAGATGCAGTGCCCAGTATGCCTCAGTGTCGGGTTTAGCGGTGGACCTCTGTCTCCTGCTCTCGTTCTGATCCGCCTTCGCGTCCATATATCTTCTCCAAGTCTGAGTCGACTGCTCCACTCCATGGTTTGCGATCGTATCTCAGCTTTCTCACATTATATTCAAGTTCACCGATAGTTCGATGTGAAGTTTACGTCAAAAAGGTAAACTAACCAATTGAAAACTGGTAAAGCACTCCAGCACCAATCATGTATCAGTTCCTTCCATGAGACGGGAAAAAACTGTTCCTCCAAGCCTAACGCGTCTTGAGACATCAAACAAGCGTCTGCTACTACGTTTTATGGCATCATGGGACCGTGTCCCAATGAACACACAGTTATGTTCTGGAGCTGGGAAACAGTGTAGCTCATGATTCTATGTGACCACAAAAGACGCCACAACTGTCTCGGACACCCAGTGTCCGGCCTCTTGCAGTGTCGTTCCATTTCGCTTGCTCCAGAGAAATGTTTCCACCGATCTAGCTAACATTAATCTTCTAGGGAGCTTCCCAGAAAAATGCATGAGGATCCCTGCAAAAATGCAGAAATGCGCTTCACCTTGGCTGGGAAAATTGGCACACCCTCAGTCCATGACAGCGTGATGAAAGCAGTCATAAAGTTTTTCCAGTGGCCTCTGGGACAATACACTGTGGCCCTGCTCTGGGCTCTCTGCTTTCTATGGCGCCGGCCTGGATCTCCCTTCACTCTCTCTGTGCCTGCGACTTGTTTTATTCTCAGAGATAGTACCACTAAGCCTCACATGCCACAGCCGTGACGCTCCACCAAACAAACGTTCGGCACCTCGACTTCAAATGACTTGAAGCATCTAGCTACCATTAAATTCAGAATCACAAGCACTGCCAACCCTCTCTAATGGTCCCATTGATCATAGGGCCTGTAATTGTCTGTTCGATTGAATAAGTAAAATGGGAGAAAGGTGGGTCAAAAAGATCTGCTGTCTTTCAAAACCCTTCACTCGCAATGCATTTTTGCATGGGACTTGTTCCACTTAAATTAGGGTAGTTGGGAATGTACGAGCAATAATTTGAGCTGTAGATATTTGATCACATATCAGCTACTAACAACAAAAAATAACAAAGGAAAGGGGACAACTTTGTTAACCGCAAAAAGACGAAACATGATGAACCAACAATAAACACACAAATATTAACTGCTGAATATGGGCTGAAGACTGTGCTGGATGTTGTTGGCATCTGATAGGACTATATGGTCTCTGCAAGTATCACAGTCACACAGTTAGACAATCAAATAAAACTTAAATTAAATACATTCAGCTGACAAAACCTAACTCATTTACTGAGGCCATAGAAGAAACGTCTAAAAAATTTTAAATGATAAGAATTTCTGTACTTCCACAAAAATATGGTCTCCCTGATTGTAATTCCAAGAAACAGGTCTTTTAATAGACTTAACGCCTTGCAGTCAGTAATCTCCTCTCGTCAACACTCATTCATTCATGAGAAATGCAGTAACTAGTGAAACAAGTGTGTATCTAATACCAATATTTAGAAATGTTTAAGGCCTACAGTAAATCATGGAGTAACTGGACAAAGAATTATACCAATAAATGTGAATTTAACTGGAAATGTGACATGTGTCGAATGTGACATGTGGCAAAAATAAGTTCAAGTGGATAACTGAGTAAATATCTACTGTGAATTATAGTGTGTAAACAGAAAGCTAAACATGAAAGTTACAAAGACCTACAAACATATTTGTGTTAGATATGTGTCAGACATTGTATCACAAAAATAGAACATTGACTTTGAAACGAGTACCTTAATAAATGGCATGTAGGTTAAATACAAATATTAAATGCTCATGAGAACAACACAACGAATGTATGATGTCAGTGGAGACAACAAAATGAATACGCAAAGCATATGTGTCAAGTGCGGTCATCCTGTGCAAACCTAAGAACAATTTAAATTGTTACAGCATTAAGAATAAGAATAAGACAGTATAGAAAAGTACAATTGTTACATATGATTGTTCACAGTTTTAGTCGAAGATTTTCTGATGACATTTGAGTGAGGTGAGAAGTGACTGTCTCAGGGTCTCGTAATGTGTTGTGTGTGTTGTTTTGGGGAAAAAGACCAGACAGCGAGGTCATCGATCTCATCGGATTAGGGAAGGACGGGGAAGGAAGTCGGCCGTGCCCTTTGAAAGGAACCATCCCGGCATTTGCCTGGAGCGATTTAGGGAAATCAGGGAAAACCTAAATCAGGATGGCCGGACGCGGGATTGAACCGTCGTCCTCCAGAATGCGAGTCCAGTGTTTAACCAATGCGCCACCTCGCTCGGTCAGGGTCTGGTAATCACAGCACTGAAAGTGTCTTGCGACTTCACATTACACTGCACAGGACACTCACTTTAAGTTTAGTGGAGAATCTTGGTTGCACTTGTTGGGTAGGTTTATTGTTAGAGGCTTGGTGTGCAATGGCAAGGATCTCCTTGCAGTTTTGTCTCTGGCAGTACCAGACATACTTCGTTACTGTCAAAGGCAGCATGGGACAAAACGTGTTGGCAGCCCAGTTTGATGTATTGGTAATTATGACAGTTTACAGTTGTATTGGCTCCACTAAATTGTTTTCTGATACGATTCTGTCTCTTACGTGCATCTTGCAGTTGACCTCCTTTGTTGTGAAGGCTCAGAAGGTTGACAGTGCGTTAAACGTGGCGGTGTGATGAGCAATATACTTTCAGAAAGAAGAAAGGAGTAACAGAACACGCATGTTGTCGCTATTCAAATACCAATTCATATAAGTTGGTCCTGATCGGTTCCATTTGCGTGGTCCACGCCTGGGAAAAAAATGTAGATGCGTGTTGCAGGTAATCTCATGGCACAGAACTGCGTTTGGCTACAGCCTGGTTGAAGGTAACAAGTCACAAATTCCATCAAGATGGAATTTGCAGATGTTGATTACAGAGAAATATAACCATAGTGAGTCACATGATAGACGGTCTGCTAAGGAGGTGCGCTTTGAAAACTTCCACATCCCCACATCTTATCTTCCGGCAATGCGCCTACATCCCAGTAACGTGCATCTCCTACAACTAGTTGCTTCGTAAGCTTATATTTAACTATTCCCTCCATCATTAAGTAACAGTTCTCTTATTGTAATATACACGAACCAAACGTGAAATTATAGTTACGACACTACGGCGTATCTGCACAGATCCTCTATGGATATATTTCATTGTGGTGGCATGTACAATCGGTTAACAGCGCCACAACTTGTGGACATACACAAAAACACCAACAGTGATACCTAAATTTTATAATCTAGCGTCAAGCTGACGTAAACATACAATATATTCACACCAAACGTATTGCTGCTGACTAAAACTTTTGAGAGTTTAAATGTTTTCATACCTTTTAACCCTGAGTATTCATGTCTTGTGTGGGGCTAGATGAACCAGTTGACGATGGGCTTGGTTTTGCACGGCAGTTGTCTGGGCTCAATCACGTGGTGGTACATAACAAACATGATCTACTTCAGTATGACTCATTACTTAATTTGTCTCTCTGAAACTCATGGTTGTGCGGTAATGACCTGATACAGTTTCTCTCACATGCAAAATTATAATGCGATATGCTCATGTCTCTTCCGATCGTTAGTACACAAAGATATAAACTCCTTTCATTCCTGGTGTCGTTTGTAAGATCCTTACTTCTGGTCTAACCAGTCATTTGACGCTGCTTGATGCATCGCCTCTACAAATGACTGGCACCGTGCACATTATCAAATGAGCCTCCCCGAAAAGAACCCAACTGCCTCCCAGATGTACTGGGACGAGGGGGCTCAGAAGAAACACTCAACGAAGGAGTCCCCATGCTACACTAGTGTGGACCAATCTCAAGAGCTGAGATTGAGTCAGACACCCAACCACTCTGTGGACACAATACAAACTCCAATGGAAACACAATGGAACACGCAGCTCTGGAGTGGCAAATTATAGCAACATACACGAACACCAACAATGCCAACAACAAGCGAATAGATGACCAAGTTTAGGAAAGACAACAACATGAATACTCCAAAGTATGATGATAAACGTTCAGATTCTATCAGACAAAAAACGACAGAAGACAGGGAAACACCTCTCTTCTTAATCGTGTCACTAATGATTTTTTACAAAGTTGCTCCGTTTGAATCTGTAGCACATTCTATCGCTTACCTTCTCAATGCAGTGATCTTAATTCGAGCAAGTGTAAAGATACACACCACACTACGATTCTTGAGAGGTGAATGACACAATAATTATTGCAACCCTGGGATAACAAAAAGTACTGGTGAAAAACAACCATGCACTACATTAATTTCTTATACGACAACAATGTGAAGTTAAACAAATTATCCCTAATCTAATTTGAATATCTATCCTTTCCATCCGTCAATCACTGACTAAGCATCCATTACCATGTTCGACTGCTGGATTCGGAGCCCACACCACAATTTCGACTTCTTGTTCTCTCCTATCTAGTTTTCTCCAAATTCTTTCGGAAAGCCCGTTGCTATATCCACCATGAAAGTTGTTCCACTTATTCCGATTATCTGAGAGGCGTATCGTAACCATGTACTTCCAACTATTCATTTCTATTACTATTTCTTTCCTTTCTCAGACGTTACGTCTGGTTAAAAATGCAAAGTGACGCGGATCTTGATCAAATGTGACTTCCTTTTAACTGTACGGTATATGTTACATTGCATTTAGGAACTTTCGGGTAATTGAACATGTATCAATAATTACAGATTTCTGTAGTTGTATATATACGTTTAGATGTAGCCGTATTGCGTTGATGTACTGGTGGATATTGTGTGGTATGACTCCTGTAGTTGATAGTATAATTGGTGTAATGTCAACTTTATCCTGATGCCACATGTCCTTGACTTCCTCAGCCAGTTGGATGTATTTTACAATTTTTTCTCCTGTTTTCTTCTGTATATTTGTTGTACTGGGTATGGATATTTCGATTAGTTGTGTTAATTTCTTCTTTTTATTGGTGAGTATGATGTCAGGTTTGTTATGTGGTGTTGTTTTATCTGTTATAATGGTTCTGTTCCAGTATAATTTGTATTCATCATTCTCCAGTACATTTTGTGGTGCATACTTGTATGTAGGAACGTGTTGTTTTATTAGTTTATGTTGTATGGCAAGTTGTTGATGTATTATTTTTGCTACATTGTCATGTCTTCTGGTGTATTCTGTATTTGCTAGTATAGTACATCCGCTTGTGATGTGATCTACTGTTTCTATTTGTTGTTTGCAAAATCTGCATTTATCTGTTGTGGTATTGGGATATTTAATAATATGCTTGCTGCAAAATCTGGTGTTTATTGTTTGATCCTGTATTGCAATCGTGAATCCTTCCGTCTCACTGTATAGGCCTATATTGCCTTTCCTTAGCCGTACGTTGGATGCGTCTTGATCGATGTGTAGCTGTGTTAGATGATACGGGTGCTTGCCATGTAGTGTTTTCTTTTTCCGATTTACTTTCTTTGTATCTGTTGATGTTATGTGATATAAAGGGTTGTAGAAGTGGTTATGAAATTACAATGGTGCAGCTGATGTATTTATATGAGTGATTGCTTTGTGTGTTTTGCTAGTTTCTGCTCGTTCTATAAATAATTTTCTTAAATTGTCTACCTGTCCATAATGTAGGTTTTTTATGTCTATAAATCCCCTTACTCCTTCCTTTCTGCTTAATGTGAATCTTTTTGTTGCTAAATGTATGTGATGTATTCTATATTTGTGGCATTGTGATCGTGCAAGTGTACTGAGTGCTTCTAGGTCTGTGTTACTCCATTTCACTACTCCAAATGAGTAGGTGAATATTGGTATAGCATAAGTAATTATAGCTTTTGTCTTGTTTCTTGCTGTCAATTCTGTTTTCAATATTTTTGTTAGTCTTTGTCTATATTTTTCTTTTAGTTCTTCTTTGATATTTGTATTATATAGTCCTAATTTTTTTCTGTATCCTAGATATTTATAGGCATCTGTTCTGTCCATCGCTTCTATGCAGTCGCTGTGGTTATCCAATATGTAATCTTCTTTTTTAGTGTGTTTTCCCTTGGCTATGCTATTTTTCTTACATTTCTCTGTTCCAAAAGCCATATTTATATCATTGCTGAATACTTCTGTTATCTTTAGTAATTGGTTGAGTTGTTGATTTGTTGCTGCCAGTAGTTTTAGATCATCCATGTATAGCTATTGTGTGATTTTCTGTTGGTATTATATCCATAATTTGTATTATTTAGCATGTCGGATAGTGGGTACAGAGCAAGGCAGAACCAGAAAGAACTTAATGAGTCTCCTTGGTATATTCCACACTTAATCTGTATTGGGTGTGACGTGATATTATTTGAATTTGTTTGGATATTAAGTGTAGTTTTCCAATTTTTCATTACTATGTTTAGGAACTGTATCAATTTAGGATCCACTTTGTATATTTCCAATATTTGTAGTAACCATGAGTGGGGTACACTATCAAAAGCTTTTTGGTAATCAATGTATGCGTAGTGTAGCGACCTTTATTTAGTTTTAGCTTGATATGTCACCTCAGCATCTATTATCAGTTGCTCTTTACATCCTCGTGCTCCTTTGCAGCAGCCTTTTTGTTCTTCATTTATAATTTTGTTCTGTGTTGTATGTGTCATTAATTCCTATGTAATGACTGAAGTTAATACTTTGTATATTGTTGGTAGGCATGTTATGGGCCGATATTTTGCTGGGTTTGCTGTGTCTGCTTGATCTTTAGGTTTCAGGTAAGTTATTCCTCGTGTAAGTGTATCAGGGAATGTGTATGGGTCTGCAATGTAACTGTTAAATAATTTAGTTAGATGTGAATGTGTTGAGGTGAACTTCTTTAGCCAGAAATTTGCTATTTTATCTTTTCCAGGGGCTTTCAAATTGTGCATAGAATTAATTGCTCAGGTAACTTCATGTAGCAAAATTATCACTTCAGGCATTTGTGATATCATCTTGTATGTGTCTGTTTCTACTTGTATCCCTCGTGCATGTCTGTTATGTTGTACCGAGTTTGGCCATATGTTGCTCCAGAAGTGTTCCATGTCTGTTATGTTTGGTGGATTGTCTATTTTAATGTGTGTGTTATCTATTGTCTGATAAAATTTCTTTTGGTTTGTGTTGAATGTTTGGTTTTGTTTCCTTCTATTTTCACTTTTTTTGTATCTTCTAAGCCGTTTGGCCAATGCTTGTAATTTCTGCTTCTTTTCATCTAATTGCTCTATTGCTTCTTGTTGTGAGATTTTACCTAACCTTTTTCGTTTTTTGTCTGATATTTCATTTCTTATAGATTGTGTTAGCTGTCCGATGTCTTTCCTCAGTTTTCTATTCTGATCTGTAGCCTGTGTTGCCATGCTGGTTTTGTGGGTTTCTTCTGTGTGTTGGTTGGTTCTGATCTCTGCCTAGTGTAGTGAGTGCTCCTATATAAACCAGTAGTTGTAAATCTTCCATAGTTGTATTTCTATTTATTTTGTTGTGTATGATTGTGTTGATAGTTGTTATTGTTGTTTCGACTTGTGGGTTATTTGGAGGTCTATGCAAGAATGGTCTAATGTCTGTATTTGTGTCTTTGTATTCTATATATGTCAGCTGAAATTTTTCTTCTATATCTAATAGATGTGTCACTTCGTGTTCTATTTGTGCTTGTTCTGGTGTCTGTCTTAAGATTTCGTTTTCCTCTGATTGTTTAATTGATGCGTGTTGTTCTTTGTTTGTTTGCTCTGGGATGTTTGAGTCCGTTACTGTATTTTCTTCTTCTTCTGATTGTACATTATTTTGTTCCAGTATTTGTTGGACTTGTTGTTTGATGTTTTCTAATTCTGACTGGGGTATCCTGTTATTTTTGATTATTACACGGATCTGATCAGCTAGTCGTTGTTCTGTTAAAAATTTTAATTCTGGGTATCTGGTAATAAACTTTGTGTATACTTGTGCTCTGTATCCAGTTGTTGTTCAAATGGCTCTGAGCACTATGCGACTTAACTTCTGAGGTCATCAGTCGCCTAGGACTTAGAAATAATTAAACCTAACTAACCTAAGGACATCACACACATCCATGCCCGAGGCAGGATTCGAACCTGCGACCGTAGCGGTCGCTCAGCTCCAGACTGCAGCGCCTAGAACCGCACGGCCACTCCGGCCGGCTATCCAGTTGTGTTGGTTCCTTAGTATGTTGCTTGGTAATAACAGAACATGAGGTGTCTGTTAACTTAATCTGACCATCTCATCCTCTGTCTTTGTTTTCCTTCTAGAGTGGTTGCAGGAAGCATATACTGCAAAACACCTCTATTTGGATTTAAATCATTTGCTGTGTGGCTAGCAGCGTCGTTACCATTGTGGACGGGCATAGGGTTCAAGCGTCGTCCCCGAACATGACGGCGCTTTTCCGAGGCTTCATTAGTTCTGTCCTGAACCAACTAATCCCCCTAAAGGGGGGGTTAGCCCTATTAGTGGTTTGTTCTTTTCGTCGCCTTTTGCGACTGGCAGAACATACCGGAGGCCTATTCTTTTCCCGGGCCTCCACGGGGCTATTATTATTATTATTATTATTATTATTATTACTCCCTCTTTCATTATTTCTATTCTGCAGTTTGCAGAAATTTCCGCTACGATTCCTCCTCTTCTCTCGTGCGGTATGCATTTCGCAGGCAAACTCTAGTTCACGGAGAATTCTTTTAAATACTTCAGTATCGTCTTTGCTGCTCCCTGCGAGTTGGTTGGTTGGTTTGTTGGGGGAAGGAGACCAGACAGCGAGGTCATTGGTCTCATCAGATTAGGGAAGGATGGGGAAGGAAGACGGCCGTGCCCTTTGAAAGGAACCATCCCGGCATTTGCCTGGAGCGATTTAGGGAAATCACGGAAAACCTAAATCAGGATGGCCGGACGCGGGTTTGAACCGTCGTCCTCCCGAATGCGAGTCCAGTGTCTAACCACTGCGCCACCTCGCTCGGTCCACTGCGAGTATTTGCTGGTAACTGAACGGCAGTTTCATGTAGCAGAAACGAATAATTTCGTTGTTAATACATGGTTCAACCAGAAACAGGTTCTTCTTGACAAGGGATTCGAATAGTTTCACAGGGCTCTTGAATCCCAATGGTTCGAAGTCTCGGCACATCATCATCTCCTGCTTTAGGCTTTCCCGCATCTTTGATAATCAGTAACAGGCGAGGAACGCATCCCTAAATTTTTGGTATGTTCTGCAGGTGTCTGCAACACCAGGCACTTTTTCCATGACTGAACCCTCCATGTGTCCACAGATGAATTCCAATTTATATCTTAATGGGCAGGAAGGAGACATGGCCTATCAAACTGTGCAATCGAAGGTTTGGGGTGCAAAGTATTACCACTGTCCTGACAGTGTTGGGAGTTATAAACAGACATGAAACGTTTCTGGTCGAATCCCATATTATTGTTTACTTTCGTCGTTCTCTTGCTTCTGAAATACTAATTTCTTTATTGTAGTGTGCAACATAATTACACGAGTGATTACTACATATTCTTGTACTATTTTCCGCACTAATGTGTGATACACATATGCATATTGGTACTCAATTATGCAATGCTTCGGACCCTGAGTCACGGCTCATGACCCATGGCGCGTTTACTTGCAGTGGGCATGCAGTGGCCGAGTAACACCGTGGTGATTCTATGATATGCATTGGTTCCGTTGTATCTGAATGTGATATTTCCATATTCTCTTCCTGCTTCATTCGTTTTCTGCGATCGTTGTCCTCCAACTGTTTCTTCGTGAGTTCTTCATGTTGCTGTTTCAACTGACTTACCCTCTCCGAATTTTGCGATATCTGTTCCTGTGTTTCTTTTACAGTTTTCTGTCCAAGCTCCTGTACTGTACCTAGCACATGCTTCGTTTGACAAACCGCATGTTTTGCTTGTCTCACGTGTTTGTTCACGACTGGCGCCTCTTCCCTTGTTCGAAATGCATCGATATGAGCTACCATTGCGTCAATTGTCATATTTAGTATTCTATTGATGTCTGGTGAATTTTCGCAATCTCATCGTTAATGTCTATTATGTTTTGTTTCAGTTTCATAACAAATTACTGTCTTTTTTTCTACCTGTTTAAAAGTTCTTTATTTTCTTTACTTTCTTTATGCCTATTCTACTTTGCCTTCTGCCTTTTCTCTTCCACTTGTTTTAAAAATTCGAGAATCACATCTGTGTACTCTTTCTTTTTGCAAATTCTGGAATAAATGCACGTGGCCATACTGCACTATGTCGCTCTGGTGCCGAAACCGATCTCTCACTCCCTCTTGTCATCGCGTTTTGGATGATGACTACTGCTTCTACATGTTATAAACGTAATCCCACTTTATTCTTACTGTCATCGAATACTCCGGACAATTCCCTGCAATGTAGTGCTGCCTTCTCCATACTGCCACCACCTTGGCCTGATTTTTGTGCACGAAAGTTGATCAGTTCATCCCCGAATTCGTCTACCTTCCTGTTATGCAATTGATCCATACCGAAATCTCCATTTCGACTCTCCTCACGTTCTAACCGTGCTATGTTCCTTGCTGTCATCAGTGTGATGTTCTGACGTATCATTATTATCAACTCAATGAAATAACAGCGTACCAACAAAAAAAAATCTCCCTTGTATTGGCATATATAAAATTTTATATATATATATATATATATATATATATATATATATATATATATATATATATAACCTTCCGAAAGAACAACGCTGGTACTGAGGCCATAAACAACACAACACATGTTGCAGAAACCACAAGCCAACACATACAGAAATTATTGACTTAAAGAAAAAGAGAACATAGGTTAGTAAAAAATTCGTGTCAATCACTACAGTTACCATGGAACTAAAATTCACAATCCTGCCGCATGAGATTAAATATCAGTCTGCAAATTAAGTTTATTAAGCAAAAGTCGATCATGCCAAACAATTATTCTACACAAGATTCATTCAACAATAATTGTCTGACTATATCACAAAAGTTCCGGAAAAAATCTAAATCCTGGGAGGGTACGACAATTTATACAAAATGTCTCTCTGGTGGGCAGGTATGTGGGAACCTCTAATGAACTTCTGCCTTTCAATATATCTGAAACACAGAACCACCCCTTCAGTGACACTATAGTAAAAATTATATGCAACAGATTTTAAACGCGAATGACAAGAAATATGGCCCTGTGTTGTGAATGTGAAAACGATAAGTTGTATACTTATTCCAAGATGACTCCTATTATTCTTACATAGATAACTAAAATTAATAATGGCTATCAAAAGATCGTGTCTACTTGAAGAACTGCTAGAATGAAATATTATGGCAAATTTATTTCTAAAAGACATGAATCAAATGGAACACAGCTCAACATAACACGTCGATTATATTCTTCCTCTTGTTCATAAAGTGACATGTTCTGATACACAGTTGACAAAACTGAAGGGTCATGCCTAGACTCTAATTCTCACTTTAAAAAATGGATAATGGGAATTGTTTGTGCTAAATGTGAATGACAGTGTGAACTGT
Organism: Schistocerca americana; assembly: GCF_021461395.2. Lineage (NCBI taxonomy): Eukaryota > Metazoa > Arthropoda > Insecta > Orthoptera > Acrididae > Schistocerca > Schistocerca americana. The sequence goes on along the minus strand of NC_060130.1, from coordinate 97,048,732 downwards.
TCCCTGAAACAAACGCCAGCCGTTGTAGCCGAGCGGTTCTAGTCACTTCAGTCTGGAACCGCGCGACTGCTACGGTCGCAGGTTCGATTTCTGCCTCGGGCATGGATGTGTGTGATGTCCTTAGGTTAGTTAGGTTTAAGTAGTTCCAAGTTCTAGGGGACTGATGACCTCCGATGTTAAGTCCCATAGTGCTTAGAGCCATTTTGAACCTGAAACAAACTTCTAGAATGCCCTTAAATCGGACAGCGACTGTTGCTGCTGTTAACACACATTGAAGTAAGGGAATATCACTCTAAATATTCCTAGTGCCAGTGCTACGAAATGCTCACCCTGTACATGTAGATGTGATGCCCAGTGCACCTCGGTGTCATGTCGAGCGGAGGACAACCGTCTCTTGCTCTCGTTGGGATCCAACTTCGCCCCCAGGCTCCGAGTTCAAAACCAAATCCCTTCTCCAAGAGTGAATCGACCATTCCATTGACTATTCGTGATAAAATCCCAGCTTTCACTCATTACATTCAAGCCGCGAAAGCTGCACCTGGAGTTTGCACCAAAAAGGTAAACCCCCCAATTGAAGGCTGGTAAAGCACTCCCGCGTCAATCACAGTTTGCTTTATGTACCTTACAATCTCCCTCCATAAGATGGGAAAAAACTGTTCCTCCAATCCTAAAACATTTCGACATCGAACAGGCACCTGGTGTTTCGTTTTTTGACCCCACGGCCAACATCCCAGTCAGCACACTGTTATTTTGCGCCCGTGTGAGAAACAGTGTGGCTCATGCAACTACGTGACTTCGAAAAAACGCCACAGCTCTCTCAGCCATCCAATGTGCGGCGTCCTACACCGTCACGCCATTTCGCCCATTCCGGTGAAAGCTGATACCAATCTTACAGGAAGTTTCCAAGAAAACAACATGAGGAACCCTGTTGAAACGGTGGAATGTACTTCGCCTCGTCCAAGAACAACTGTCACTCCCTCAGTCTGTCGCAGTCATAAAAAATTTTGCCTCTGGCCATCGCGACATGATTGGCCGACAACACAAGCGCTCAGAACCTCCACCTCAAATGACTTCATGCATCTAGCTGCCATTAAATTCTGCATCACAATCACTGTCAGTCCTCTCTAATAGTTTTATTGAGCATAGAGCCTGTAACTGTGAGTTGAAATTACCTGACATCTTAAAAGAAGATGAGCTTGCAATAGGCTATTTATCATGTGTTACACGGGCAACTGAGTCTCGTCTTGTTGTCCCCAGAACAGTATACGATATGTTGATGAAAACAGCATATGTTGATAAAAGTGCGGAGAAAACTTCCGCCAGACTGAAAGTTGGACGTTAATACTTCTTTGCAATGTTGGGCAACGATTCTGCTGTGGTGTGCATACATAAACTCTGAGTCTGAGATATTGTTATCTCGAGTAGTAGCGAGCGAACAGTTGTTGAGAGGAATCGGAAGTGGTCGGACGCAGCCTGTGGTGGAGAGAAGCGGCGCGACATGGGAGGTCGCAGCCTGCTAGTAGCGCCGGAGGAGACTTTTGTGTTAATTGAGGAGTTTTGGTAATTTGCCTTCTTGTTGCACGTAGCTGTCGCTTGTGTGCGCACTGGAGGGATTTTGCCAGATTTGTGTATGCATACATTGAGAGTAATATTCGTATCTTTGTTGTGGCTAGAGACCTGTTTATTGAGTATAGACGTTGCGGAGTAATTAAAGTCTGTGTAACGTCTGTAAGTGTTTAAATAATCTATTTTGCGAATATAGTAAATTAAAGTCGTTATTGGTTTGTTTCATTTTATTTATATCGTTTGAGGCTAGTTGACCAATGTTTCAATTATTATGACCATGCATGGATCACAGTATTGCTCTTGAAACATTTTTAGCATGTTGCTGATCACACAGTTGCTGCGGCAATACGAGGTAAGTTGTCCATTGTGTACAGGAGCATTGCAAAACAGTTGTTAGAAATTGTTACAGAATATTTTAAAACCCGTAGTCAGATACTTGAGAATTGATTTCTTTATGATTTGTAGGAAGAGTCTTTAATTTCTGTTTCTTTTTGTTCTCAGTCAGAATTCTATTATTGTCAGAGAAGCAATGTCGCATATTTCTGTACGTCTATCAGCAGAACAAACAATAATTACAAATATACACAATTTAAAAAAATAGTCACCAATCAAGTTTCAGGACCTAGGATTGATAAGGGAGCCGAGTGGGCAGAACTTCTCTTTATATTATCGTATGGCATCAGTGGAAGTTGGGATGGACTAGGCACAATTGTGCATTCTGATTAGGATCCTGATGTCGGACAGTCATGCATATTTTAAGTATTACGCCGTACACTCCTATATGGTGAAATTGGGAGCTGTTAGTGTGTGCTGATGTTTGAAGAGGGAGACAATCATGCGGGAATGATAGAGACACAGCTGTGACAATACCCAATGCCAGAGGGGAAAAGTTACAGTATGGCCAAATTGTTTGATTCACACGAGCATGATCCCACGTTCAGTGCAGATATTCATGGGCAGATCAGGGGGCAGCATGTTCAAGCGATATCGTATGACCTAGGCCACCTTTCCAGCGAGCAGGTCTACATTGGATTTATTCTGTATATCACAGTGTGGTAGTAGTATTGAGCTGCTATGAGCAAGGAAGGGTCATGGGAATGAGATGGTTGGATCTGAACGATAGTGGTTCTTCATTAACGTGACAGCATGTGACATAACAGGGCCAGCTTCCCATATACCAGCCATAATGACGAGAGTTACTCACTTGAACATAATGCGGCCACAGCTGTATTGGCGGAAGAGCCAATGGAAATATTCCCTAAGCAGCACCTAACCTTTCTGAACCATACATGGAAATCAGACCTGATCCATTCTCTTAAGCATTTAACATAGACACAAGAGGGGTAAATCCCTTGAAGCAGTTAATGCAGCATGTTAAACAATAGCAGGAAGGGCAACAATGACGAACCATGACCTTGATTGTTGCAATATTTAGCGCCATAGTGACTCTACCTCTTCATCTATTTCAGGTGGTGGGCTGCTCAGCAGACCAATCATCCAGTAATTTTTGCTAGAGTGTAAAAATGAATATGGTGTTGTAAAACAAACTGCATCTGATAGAATTTAAGAGGATATAAGGCCATGGAGTAAGCAGTGAGTATTTGCAAATTGTCAAGGGCATATGTTTTGACACAATGGATGGACTGTAGAAGCACAAAGTGATGAAAGTTCTAGAAGAACTAAATGGTTGTTAAGTTGGGTAGATGTAAGCAACTAAACAGTGTAAGGAGGCATTTATGATGTAAGGGTTGAAGTCAGATGCAGACTCTGAACATTGTAAATTGTACTGTCAGATGTTTTGGAAGGGAAACCTGTGTTATATACGCAACACACAGTGGAGAACCAGTCCTAAGGAAGACCTGAGAGGCTGAGTCCTCTCCATAGAGGGGGTAATATAAGTAGAGGATCACTGGCAGTATGAGCCCAAAAGTTGCTGACCTCAGCATCAGCATTCCAGGAACTGCTGACATCAGCATCAGCTTTACTAAAACACTGACATCAGCATTGTGCCTATACCATGAGATCAACATTTCCAGAATTTCCTCCCCTTCCCCTCCCCCTCCTCCCCCATGGTCAATGACTTTCCACTGCATAGCCTATGTGCCACCAATGGCACGCAAGCTTGGCCCCCCACCCTTAGAGTAATTTTAAGTTTTATAATTCGGTTGCCTGTACACTCTCATTTTATGTCTGTGTCTGGTCCAGTAAAAAATGCTGCCAGCAGCAGCAGCAGTCAAAAAGAAAACTATCAGTAAAAGTATTCATCTATCTCTAATTATTATTATTATTATTATTATTATGTGCGGTGTGTTTCTCTATACTTAGGGCTTTGTAATTATTGTTACAGACAAAGACACACAAGTATTCCTGTCTGAACCACAGCAGGAGCAACAGCAGTGGCCATTATCCACAGGACGTCCTCCCAACATTTCAGACCTAGTATTCCTCAACTATTCAACATCACAACCACAGCTAGAACTACGACAGCTTACCAAGCTGCAAAAGCACTTTTTCGCTAACGCTTATAACACAACAGTGAGTGGATCTAAGCATGTTAATGTGGGTTTATCACCAGACTGTGACTTTGACATGGTAATGAAACTGGAAAACACACAATGTTTTGGTGCTAAAGCTCAATATTCACGGTATGAGTGGGACTATGTTTGTGGTATGATGGAATGTATAGAGGGGAAGATGATGGTCAAGTATGACACATCTCATACTTTGACTGCCATTTACATGCTTGGTCATAAAGTGATTATAGTCGAATTGTATGGTGAGGCAATACTAGAATTAATATCATGGGACACAAACTTACATCCAAAACATTCAAGGCTTGTTAAATGTAAAGACCTATATTATGCATTACCGATTGCAGCAGACAGTGTATGCCATTGGTGCCCACATGTATGAGGGGTGAACTATGAATCTATGGAGTATTTCCACAACAACAGAGTAGATATGTACCAAGTGGAGCAATGTATCAGTGCCTGTATCTCCCTGTACCAAAGTGTGTAGGTGTGGAAGCTACCAAGTCTACAGAGTCTGAGTTAATGAATGGGACAGCTGCTGTAGCCGAGCAGTTCTAGGCGGTTCAGTCTGGAGCCGCGCTGCTGCTACGGTAGCAGGTTCGAATCCTGCCTCGGGCATGGATGTGTGTGATGTCCTTAGGTTAATTAGGTTTAGGTAGTTCTACGTCTAAGGGACTGATGATCTCAGATGTTAAGTCCCATGATGCTTAGAGCCATTTGAACCATTTTTGAGCTCATGAATGGTAGTGCAATGTCTGTGTTTGAACTCTATGAAATAGAGGTTGAAATTAAGGCCTGTAGAAAACAACTCTTCATGGAATACGGTGCTACTTAACAATAGTTGTAAATAAATTTATATTTGTAAATAAATCAAAAATACATATTCATACAAAAAAATTGTGTTATTTTCATCATGTCCTATCCAGCTACCTAGTGTTTTTAAAAATATATGTTGCTACTTACTGGTGAACCTGTGTGTGAGCAGTTGACACTACAGTTTAACAAATTAAGTTCCGGGTTATTGGAAGCAAGACACAAACTTTCAGTTTATGAAAGCACTTTCTTTATGTATAGTTTCAATACTGCTAACATTGAATTGCTGACATGGCCACTGCCTGTACTCCTGTACATCTTCTTTTGGGGTCTGCATTATAATTTACGCCACTACATGCTGGTAATTGGTATAGAGTACAGTGATCATATTGTAAATTCTCTTTTTATTGACACTTAACACACATAGTTAGAAACCATCCCCGCAGTAATATACTTAGACAGTACAAAATATGATGTCATAGTACAGTCTTTAAAATTAGTGTATTTTATTAATAATGAAGATGAAGGAACCCCCACTTCTTTTGAGCAATATTCTCTGCATTCTAGTTCAGTACTCGGGTTTTTGCTTTTACAAAATTAATCTTTTTTGCACAAAAGTAACCAAACGATCTTATGGAATCAAATGACATATACATGGCTTATGTGTTGTATACATGGCATCACAATGGTGTAACATAGTCGTAATGGCAGCATTACGTCAGCGCAACTGGTTATGCCAGTGTATATACCACAATTACGTCATGCATACGCATCAATTACGCCACAAATACTCAATGTATACATCATACAAACGCCATACATATGCTATACATAAGTTGTACATATGCCATGATAAGATACTTCAACAGTATAAAATAATGATGTCATAACAGAGATTGTAAAATCTGGAAATTGGGAAAAATGGCTATAAAATCGTCAATTTGTAAGAAATTATAAAAATGGTAAAGTAAACCAAAATGCAGATGCACCAACCCAAAAAAAGAATTGGTAGATGTGTAAATACATCCATTCTTGCAGATGAGCATTTACATTAAAAAAATATTTGAGTGCCATCATTAATGAGCGCTGGTATGGTGCCATCCATCTGTTCTGTAATCAGAGGCAGAGTTAAAAAAGTAGCTGAGTGCGATACTTTGACACTACAGTGTGTGTGATGCCACAGCATATTCTGCAAAATGGTGGTAAATAATAATGTACAATACTTTGACATTATGGTGTATGTGTGAATTCTACAAAAAAATTTGGTCTTCTTGGCGAATTTTGTGTAACTGAACATAAAAGAGTGGTAGCCAATATTTGCATAATTAATACCTTTTGTATCTATCAGAATAGTATTGGACTTCTTCTGTAGGCACTCCACAAATATCGAGACTGTGTAACGCATTTACATTAAATATTCAGATGCTGTGAATATGCATTGGCGATCACGTATGTTAGAGTATTTGTTCATCGTGTTATCTTTGCAGCTTGCGTTTTTGCCGTCCCTACCATGTGACGATTGCTAAAAGTGCTAACTATGGACCGACACAATACCATCAAGAAGAGTTATTTCTTAGCAGTTAAGAAAAAGAACCAGTGTGTCAAATGCATACTATTATCTACCTGCCAACAATTTTGTACTGTTTCTCTCAGCCAATAGCTGTAGGGCTCCACTGTTCTTAGACAATTAGCTCTCCATTGTAGGTTTCTTCTTTGATGGGAGATGTTTAGGATGGGCGTATTTGCCACAAGAAATTAATTTTTCATTATTGTTCTAGTTACATGAGTTTTTGTAAATCACTGTACTGAGACCATTAGAAGCACAATTAAGAAAATGATGAGGTAAGATACTTTGAGACTGCATGGTAAATTCAGCAGAAAAAATATAATATAAAAAATAAATGTATTCCTCAAGGCGAATTGTTTGTTTGTTTTTGTGTGTGTATGTGTGTGTGTGTGTGTGTGTGTGTGTGTGACAGAGTGCTAGCCCACCTGAAACTGCTAGCCAGTATCAATATAATTAATGGCTGCCTCAAAGTCTCATATCTTAATCAACACATTTAACAGCAGAGTACTAGCTATTTTCCGTAAATTATATAACTGTTCCTGATTTTTACATAAATTTCCATTCAAAGTACAAGATTGAAACGTGTCTTGCACTGCCTACTTGCTTATCTACATTAAATACTCGACTGACCTCGCGTTTGTGCAAGTCTCAGCATCTCCCTACACACATGCAATTCTGCCGAGTCTGTGACTGCTTAAAGCATTGACTAAGTACTTTTACAAGACCCAAATTGTCAGGACATTCCCTCTACTGGTCGAATCGGTTCGTGGGTCTCAAGGAAAAGAATCAGTGTACTATACGCGCGTAATTATCTGCCTACGTATAGTTTTAATTACAGCATACAGCTGATCTATTCTCCATTTTATAGGTACAATATTTACCCTGTACACACAAAGAATATACAGCACTACTGCACTGTGGGTGAACCGAAAAAACACATGTCCAGTTGTAGTCCTTGTCAAGTATGGTCAGCTGTAAAAAGTATTGAAATAGGCCAAAACTGCAAGCATAAAGAAACTGACGGTAAGGTAAGACATCTCCTTTTGAATATTTGCATGACTGCCTTTAACATGATTAGGGGCACTTTCCCCACTATGCAGAAAGACAAATTTTTACTATTCATCAAAGGGTATACATGTTGTCTGTAAGCACTACAAAACATGACAGCTGCCCAACTTTTACACTCTCATTCAGTAAAGCAATATATACAGAAAAATAAGTTTCATGTATCTACAATGTGATTCTCCCTGTCATGTGATACCCACATCAAATGCATAGGACATGCACTGCCGACATCACGATCACCTCACCCATTAAAAACTGCCTGCTGTGCTACCCACTGTAGATGGTGTTCCAGATGGGTAAGAGCAACGTCATTTTATAATTAATTTTTTTCGTTTGAATACTGAAATAACACAAATCCTGCATCCACTTATGTGTCAGCAGCACATCTTAACACATAGCACCAAGATGCCACGCAGCTGGCCAGCACTATACTGAGGGCATTTTGCGCGGTGTCCCCCTCTCTATCTCAATTCACCACACATCCAGACAGCTGCCCCTTGACCCACCCATGGGATTCCCGAATTCAACATGCAACAGATTTTAGGAAGTGATTACTTGCACTATTTCCTGCTATATAGTGATTTAAACGCAGAGAGATATTAGCAATTACTGTAATTAGACTATGTGATCAAAAGTATCTGGACACCCCCAAAAACATAGGTTTTTCATATTAGGTGCATTGTGCTGCCACCTACTGCCAGGTAGTCCATATCAGCGACCTCAGTAGTCATCAGACATCGTGAGAGAGCGGGGGGCGCTCCGCGGAACTCACGGACTTCGAACGTGGTCAGGTGATTGGCTGTCACTTGTATCATACGTCTGTAGCGATATTTCCACACTCCTAAACATCTCTAGATCCACTGTTTCTCATGTGATAGTGAAGTGGAAACATGAAGGGACACGTACAGCACAAAAGCGAACAGGCCGATCTCGTCTGTTGACTGACGGAGGCCCCCGACAATTGAAGAGGGTCGTAATGTGTAATAGGCAGACATCTATCCGGACCATCACACAGGAATTTCAAACTGCATCAGGACCCACTGAAAGTACTATGACAGTTAGGCGGCACGTGAAAAAACTTGAATTTCGTGGTCGAGAGGCTGCTCATAAGCCACTCATCACGCCGGTAAATGCCAAACGACCCCTCGCTTGGTGTAAGGAGCCTAAACATTGGACGATTGAACAGTGGAAAAAAGTTGTGTGGAGTGACGAATCACGGTACATAATATGGCGATCTGATGGCAGCGAGTGGGTATGGCGAATGCCCGCTGAACGGCATCTGCCTGCGTCTGTAGTGCCAACAGTAAAATTCGGAGGCGGTAGTGTTACGGTGTGGTCGTGGTTTTCATGGAGAGGGACTTGCACCCCTTATTGTTCTGCGTGGCACTATCATAGCACAGGCCTACATCGATGTTTTAAGCACGTTCTTGTTCCCCACTGTTGCAGAGCAATTTGGGGATGGCAATTGCATCTTTCAAAACGATCGAGCACCTTTTAATAATGCACGGCCTGTTGCCAAGTGGTTACACGACAATAACATCCCTGTAATGGACTGGCCTGCACAGAGTCTTGACCTGAATCCTATAGAACACCTTTGAGATGTTTTGGAACGCCAACTTCGTGCCAGGCCTCACCGACCGACATCGATACCTCTCCTCAGTGCAGCACTCCGTGAAGAATGGGCTGCCATTCCCCAAGAAACTTTCCAGCACCTGACTGAACGTATGCCTGCGAGAGTGGAAACTGTCATCAAGGCTAAGGGTGGGCCAACGCCATATTGAATTCCAGCATTACCGATGGAGGGCGCCACTAACTTGTAAGTCATTTTCAGCCAGGTGTCCGGATACTTTTGATCACATAGTGTTGTAACGGTAACTAGCCGTACGTTGGATCGAAAATGTCCGAATAGATACTGTTTACTGCATCAGGGAATACATGAATAATCTATTTATAAAGCTCAGTTCACATCTGGATTCACTTTTTAAAAAAGGTTGGTTACGTTGCATCTAAAATGTGCCAGACAAGATATTGCACACCCAGCAAAATAATAACCATCTCCAGAGTTAAAAAGCGACGGAATAACAGCTTTTAACGGTAATTCGTCTGTCAAAATTGTTAACTTTTAATTCTACACGTAAATTCTGCAAGAGAGTGGTATGGAAGAGCTAGTAGCGTACAGCAAGGCAGATGTGGAGTGTTTTAACAATAGTCTTCTGAGTTGTCAGGCCTGGGCACGCGCGAAGTGTGCGGAACGAACACTGCTGGCCAACTGCGCCCCCAGCCAGGCCCACTTGGGGTGCGATAGTGCACGCACTCACAGAATGCACGTGTCAAGGCGACGACGAGATCGAGTTCCCGAAATTAGTCGTATGTGGACAGGTGTCAATACTGAATGCACTGCACTAAGCAGCTAAGAATGCTGAGATGTGAATCGAGTTCCAGAAGTTGGACCTCACATACCGACGGTGGATATAAATACGTGCATCCCCTCTTCAGTCCGATTATCACGGTCGACTATAGCATGAATATGGTAGTGCTAGTGGTGATGATGTTGGTAAGCCTCGTTTATTGGCTGACTATGACATACTATCACCGTTTTTTGACAACCAAAGTATGTTTTTTCACCAGAATTATTCACAGGAATGCAGGTATACATATTTACGTTTTACGCATTTTTTGTTGTTGTAAGAAATGAAAAGACAATACTTGTAAGATGCGACAAGCATAAAACGGCAATTTCTGTTAGATACAAAGAAATCCCTTAGGAAAAAAGGCACCAACAAGTATCATTCGTCTTTTTCCGATCATTTATTAATTAGAGGCCATAAGCATAAATGGCTCTGAGCACTATGGGACTTAACATCTGTGGTCATCAGTCCCCTAGAACTTAGAACTACTTAAACCTAACTAACCTAAGGACATCACACAACACCCAGTCATCACGAGGCAGAGAAAATCCCTGACCCCGCCAGGAATCGAACCCGGGAACACGGGCGCGGGAAGCGAGAACACTACCGCACGACTACGAGCTGCGGACAGAAGCATAAAAAAGTTCGTGTCTTCAGTATCCTGCATATAGAGAGGAAAGGCTTTAGATTTAATATTCGGTAGAGTTAGAAATTTTCAAGCACCTATCTTTTGATGGTGGTTTCATTCTTAATTAACAGTTGCAATTACTTAATAAACAAATTTTTAATGGTGTAAAGCTGTTACTTAAACAAGCCTGAAGCTGAGCTCTTTTTTAATCAGGATAGAGTCTAAAGTATCGATTTCCTCTTTGTTTTAATTTGTTACCTTGTAATCATGGCGTACAATAAAACTGACCGCCGGCCGGCCGCCACAGAGACTAAGTCCGAGTCATTCACTTAAGGTGGCCAATAAAACTGACCGCCCCTGACAGCTCTAAGTCCGGCCATATGCACGATCTGGCAACACTGTAAGATGGGGAAGTGCTAGGAGGAAGTGTTGTCTACTTCTGAGACGTTGTCGGACTATGTGAGCCCGTGGTCTAGTGGCACGCAGCTTCCAGCCGTGATACCGTGCCGACGCGCTCGGCGCGCCGGGCAGTGCTCCGCAGGTGTTGTTGTTTACCCGCTAGCGCGCGGTCGCGTCGTTGTATTGCCTTATAGTACCTGTACCGACCCGCCATGGCGTTCTCATGTCGAAAAGCTACAACCAAACTAACGTTCAACGCATCGTACACGAGACCGAAGGCCCATGAAATTGAACGGTTTCTACGAGACATCATGCACATAGAACCACAAGAACTGATAGGCATTCATCTGTCTATTGTAACCAGCACAGTGTATCTCAAACTGATTGACGAAGCGGCGTGCGACAGATTACTCCAACGATCTGCAAACGGCTTTCGCTTCTGTCACACAGACGGTAATGTGAGCGTGGTAGGAGTTGACCATGCTGGTCTGGGGGTGGGTACCGTGCGCATCTTTGAACTACCGTTCGAAGTTCCTGCCAACCTAGTCGTTGATGCGCTGCGGCCATACGGCACAGTTCTGAGCCACACAGAGGAGAAATGGAACACATTCGAAACGTATCCTGTCCTTAACGGGGTACGACAAGTGCGCATAGAACTTAAGAAGCACGTTCCATCATATATTTTCGTTGGTGGCTGCCGCGCAATTGTTATATATGATGGACAACCGAGGACCTGCTCGGGCTGCGGACAGGAGGGCCGTGTTAGAACTGAGTGTCTGCAGCGCCGTCTCGTTCAGGTGCCCCGCAATGAACTTCCCCAAGGATCCACTATGACCTCTCTCCCGCTGACATATGTGAAGGCGGCATGACATGATGTGATGGATGATCAAAACCTGCTACCTCCTCAAGCCGCTGCCAGCTCCGTTGGAGAGTCAGCGCCGTCGACGACGCCGCAGCCCAATGGTGCAGAGGTTCCTACAGCCTCTGCCCACCGCAGCGTCGTGGGCACCCAGCCACCGTCACTGTCGGGATCGGACACAGGGATTCCTAGCGACCGAGACTGTGTCGAGCCCCACCCTCCGGTGGATGTCGAATCTCGAACCCGAAAGCAAAAATCACCCAAGCGACACAAGAAGACGCGATTGTCAGCTGAAGAACAGGACAGGGATGTGAAGCCGGGGGAAGACATCGACTTCGTTGACTCGTCCACAATTGCAACGGACTCCAGTGGCATCATTCACCAGAAGGTGCCTGAAGACAAGGAACACTCTCCTAAATTTGGTGGCCCAGAAAACGAGGCGCATTGCGTCGACTCCCAAAATGTGGGCTCCTGTGAAAGCGACCAGCCACCAATGACATCACAATTGTCTCTTGGTGATTGGGCTGACGATATGGAGGCAGATGATGCACAGAAAACATCGATATCTCCACCAGAGCCCATGGCTGACACTGAGCCCGGAGTCCCAGTCAGGGACTCATACGGCACAATAATGAACAGCATGCAGATGGATGGCTGTGTGGTGTGTGTGATCACTGTGGGCTTGCACCGGCACACTGCCTCCGCCACTTGATATGTCTCTGTCATACCGTGTGGGAACAGTCAATGTAAATGGTGTACACTCTACTGTCAAAACCCGTATGTAACACGACATGATCAGAGCGGCAGACTTGGACATTGCCCTTCTCCAGGAGGTCTGTCCCGACCTGCGTTTAGACCTGTATGGATACACCACCTACAGCCTACCCTTAGGTGATGGCGCAGGAGGGACGGCCATCCTTCTCCGAGATGGCATAGACGCGACGGACGTGACGTACTTGCCGAACGGGCGAGGCATCGCACTCACACTTGGCGCAGTCCGCCTCATTAACGTCTACGCTCCCTCCGGTAATTCGCACCGTGGTGACAGGCATGTCTTCTATTCGGAGGAGGTAGCCCCACTTTTGCAAGGAAATATGGACCATTACATAGTGGGCGGCGATTTTAACAGCATTCTGCGGCCCGAGGACCAGATACCGCATTACGTCCCGTGCCCGGCTCTACAAGCATTGATACGTGACCTCGCGCTCCACGACACATGGCTCTTACATCATGGGACCCAGAGTGGATATACGCACTTTACCAGCCATTCTGTCAGTCGTCTGGACCGGATATACGTCTCGCGTGCCCTCCGCACGGCAACCCGTGATGCAAAACTCTGGCCGACGGCCTTCTCGGACCATCTCGCGTACATCTGCACTGTCACCTTACCCCGACAACTCACAAGACGCAGCAGGGGCCCGTGGACGCTGAACGTCTCCCTCCTACGCGAGGAAGCGTGTCGGCGAGCAGTCACTGACACGTGGCGTCGATGCATCAGGCGCCTGCCCATGTGTGCTTCCACGTTGCTGTGGTGGCTGGGATGTGTCAAACCTGCACTCCGAAAGACCTTGATGGCGTACGGGCGTGACAGAGCAAACTGGCAAAGGGCAACATTGGAATTTTACTATACAGCGTTACGTGAGCTGGCGACGCAACCGCCGTCTCCCGAACGTCAGATGTCCGTACAACGCATCAAAGCTCGTCTACTTCGCATCAGGACAGAGCAGCTATAAGGTGTCCGCATCCGTGCGCGAGTGCAAGACTGTATCCCCAACGAAACGGCGTCAGTGTATCACATTGTGCGCGAGAGGCGCCACCGCAAACGTCAGCTCATTATGGCGGTAAACACGGAGGAGGGCGGCCGCGCAGTGACACAAACGGACATCGCGCACACGTTCGCCAGACACTATGGGACCTTGTACATGGAAGATCCGCGAAATGTACGTGATTATGACGAGCTATTGCACGATTTTCCCGCCCCTTGGGACGTGGCACCCGATGATAGTCTGCTGTTGCTCATTACACCCGACGAGCTGACATCGGCCTTGGCACGTGGAGCACCGAACAAGTCGCCTGGACCGAACGGTTTACCCCTGGAATTCTACCGCACTTTTTACAGTGGCGACAAGTGGCTCCAAATGTTTCAAGACCTGATCTGCCCTGATTTCACTGTCCCCACAGAATTCACAGAAGGCATCTTGATCCCAGTACCGAAACAGATTGGTGGTTGTCGGTGGCAGGACTTCCGCCCACTCACACTCCTCAACAACGACTACAAGACCTTCGCCCGTATCCTCCGCGCGCGTCTCCACACCGCTATCGGGAACGCCATCCACACCGATCAGACATGTTTAGGTGGTGTCAGCAACATTCATACGGCGTTAGGAGCATACCGCGACGTAATTGCTTTGACGGCGGCCTGCAAAATACGAGGCGCCTTTGTCGCCGTAGATTTTGACCACGCATTCGACCGAGTCGACCACGGCTTCTTACGCGCAGTTTTGCAACAGATGGGCCTCTCTCCGGAGTCTGCACAGGTGGTCCTTCGACTGGTCCACGGAGCGCGCTCCCGCATGATGGTCAACGGTTATCAGTCTGGTCACATTGTTGCTGGACGGTCAGTGCGACAAGGGTGCCCCCTGTCGGGTATATTATTTGCTGCAGCGCTTGATCCAGCTTTACATGGTCTACGGCAGCGATTAACTGGTATCTCCTTACGGGACGTGGCCTTTCGTTGTGGTGCATTCGCCGATGACGTGGTGTTCCTGGCCAGATCAGAGGATGAAATGCATATGGCGCTACAGTGGCTACGCCAGTACGGGGCGGTCGCTGGGAGCGTCATCAACGTGAAGAAGACAAAATACATGGATGTCGGAGGGGGGCTTTCCCACGTAACGGCGGTGCCCTTTGACAAGGTGCCTGTACTCAAGTGTTTAGGAGTGCAATTCTATAGCAATATCCGCCGCACGGCGGCGGCTACGTACCGCCGGCTCCTACACCAGACACGTGCTCTGCTGCAGGACAACAAACTGCGTCGCCTGGATATGCTCCTCAGAACACGTTATGTCAACACCTATCTTGTCTCAAAATTGAACTATTTTGCGCATATCCTTCCCTTGACGGTTACGATGGCCGACAGATTTCAAGCAGCATATGGACATTTCGTAAGCACCGGTCTGGTTTTTAAAGTCCGATACGCCACCCTGACGCTGCCGCAGCGGGCGGGCGGTATCGGTTTAATTCATGTCTATAACCGTGCGCGATCGCTTTATCTCAACACTATGCGTCGCACATGGACCTCTGCCCACGCCACTCTGACAGGCCCCTGATAGAGGAAGTGGCACCACACTCTCTGCATCCCCCGGTTTCTGTAGGACACATTTCACCGGCACTCACCCACATCAGAGAGTTCTTGATTGACTTCAGCTACTTACGGTCAGATCTTCCGACGACACGGAAGCCCAGCACAAAAGACTATTATTGCCTCTATCAACAGCAGCAACCTGTAAATACGGTCGCCCACAGACATCCTGAAGTTGCCTGGAACACTGTGTGGCGAGCGGTACACACGCCTTCTCTACCTACGACGGTGCGTTCATTGTGGTACGTGGTTGTGAATGGGAAGTTCGCTACTCGTCAGAGGCTACATTCCATACATCTGACGGACAACCCCTTGTGTCCGACATGCTCAGTCGTTGACTCGGATGCATACCGTCTGACGTGTGCCGCGACCAGCGAGTGCTGGCTACTGACGCAGCGCATGCTGGCATTACTCTTGCGGCGATTGCCGGAGTCTATCTCCCCTGATGATGTATTGCGCCCCGACGGCGCATACTTTCCATCAACCAGAACGAACGCCGTTAACTGGCTAAAAGGCATGGCCGTTTACTACATATTTTGCGGTGCTCCCAAAGGCACACTCGACTTTTGGTCCCTATTGATGACGACACATGCAGCTTTCAGCCGCCACCCGAAGTACAGAACTCGTTTCGCAAATTATTTAGGTTCATTATTTGCGGATCCTCCTGCTCACTGGGGCGTTCCGGGTATGAGACGCTGAAAATGAAGAAGAATCCTGGAGCATATTGATCCTCTACGGACGGAATAGGGGGGAACCCCTCCCAACAGACGAGAAGACGACTCGGACGCTCGGCTACGGCAGTTGTAGGATCTTTCTTTGTAATGAAACAAAAATAAATCTATAAATACAATACAAAATGAAAAACAAATTTAAAAAAATAAAATAAAACAAAAAAATTAAAATGTTATAAAAATTGAAGAAATAAATAAATAAAACAAACCCACTACATCCTCTTCCTGATCCTTCGCTCCTCGAACTCGAACACGTTGCTTGGGCGTGGCGGCGGGATGGCCAGGCTTCGGGTGTCGACCCCTGCCCTACCCGTCGTCCTGCTCCTGCAGCGGTTCGTTAAAAAAAAAATGGCAAGCGTCGTGCGTTCTAAACTTATAGTCGCCTGTTCGCGTCCAACTGTATTTTTTTTTTTTTTTTTCTTTACCACAGTCGGTCTAAAGTTATGAGTCTCACTGAACATCGAAGATAATTCGCTTAACATTCTACCCACCAGCAATAACAAGTATTCCAGAAACAATTCCGCAGGACAGCTCGTGGCTGCGCCGCGATCATAACAGCTTACACTCGAGAGTTTCCTCGCGCTGCAGCGGCTACCGGCCACCGGCCAGACGCCACCCGCCGCCTGAAATCCGGCGCCGCCCAGGTGAACGCGGCGCGACGCTGTCAGTGTGTGTATCAACTGTCATTTTCGAATTTGAAGTTCTAGTTATCATCTTGCAGTTAAGCATTGGATTTTGCATATTTGAAAATCATGAACTACAGTTAAGCATTGTAAAATTGAGTCTCAAGTGGAAATAGGTGTAACATCTGTAACACAACGTTTACTTTTGGTATAACAGAGGGGTGAATGCAGAGGAGGCAGCTAGAAAGATTTGAATTGTGTGTGGAGCGAGTGCTTTTGGGAAAAATACGCCAGAAAAAGATATTCTTGTTTCAACAAAGATCGTTCTGGCATGAATGATTTTCCACATTAAGGAAGTCTCGACTACTGATATATGTGATAGATTACCATTTTACCATCATGCGACATTTGCATTCAACAGGCGAAGTTCAGAAGTCTGGTGTAGGAAGACTGCATGCTGTAATTCGAAACAACAAAAATCAACGGAGTGACTATTATTGAACGTCATCAGGTAGCTCATTGAGCATTCGTATGCAGTACTGTTACTGGTGACGTGCTATGATGCCTTTATCGTTAACTTCCTAAGAAGAAATGAAAGGCTGAGCCCCTCCAAAAGACATAAACTCGAGCAAAGAGTAGTGTGAACATAATAGTTTACATCTGATAGCTCCAAAAGTGTGTTGTGGGCTACGAATTCTGCCCCAAGAGCTGTGTGCAACGCAGCTGGAATTTGTTGCCAACAACTGAGACACCTTTCGGTCTCAGCGTAAGAAAATCGAGCAACACAACTACATCACATGTGCTACTGCATGATAACGCACTTCTTGATTTGAGAAACAAAACTATCCAGGTGATTGAAATTAAAGTCGTCTCTCAGGCACTTGTATTGATAGAGAAGTCCTCTCTCAAGCGCTTGTCCCTCTCGTCATATATTCGTAAAGTTTTTCCTTTCCCGCTCTTGATCGATCAACCGTCAACGCAATTCATTTCTAGACGAAAATACTCTTAAAACTACTCTGGTATAATGATATTGTTGGAACCAGTAGGTTTCTACTGGCGTAGAATTTGTAAACAAATTTAGCATTGTCAGATCGTTTTAGATATCGTGAAAGAAAATTTTTTTCTGATTAATTTCTCTTTGATGATTACTGTTGCGTTTAGTAAACTAATGGAAAATCCAATTAAAATATTCACTGTACTAATACAAATTAAATTCAGCTTACTACAGAAACATCACGACGACAGACTATCTTAATAAAGCATTAAGTATCTGTAAGACGATTGAGCCTATTTTAACACGAATTAGTAGGACATTACCGACTTTTGACTTCGGAAAGATCTGTATTTACTTCATTTCCTGTATCTTTCGCAATTATTATGCAAATGTGGCGTTTCATAGATATAATTATGTATTCACAACAAATATGTCGTCATTATGAATTTGGCAGTACCGCAAGGTTTTCGCTCTGACACTAAGGGTTACTGAAAGTAGCAAGGCGCATTTCGCTCGAGCGTTGTCTTACGATTCCCTTATCGCGGTTGTATCTGCCTGCTTGTAGCTCTGCTACAAAAAAATTAAAAATCTGGCTCTCAGCGAGTCTCGAAACGCGAACGAAAGCAGCTTGCACCTGGTAGCCAAACATGTTTCTTGGGAACAGGCTACTTCCTAAAGTGGGAAGACATTCTTTTGTGGTTGAATTGTTGTCAAATGTCAGTCAGAATTGTGCCGTTGGTCTAAGCGTTTCGGTGTGTTGAATTTGTACCAATGATTTTTCTACAGGATTTTTATGTCCCAAATAGAGAGTTGAAGTCTCCCATTAGTATTTTCACGTCATCTTGGTGAATTTTGCTCATAGTATTTCCGAGTGTGTTCCGCAATTTTTCGACATTTTCGGTGTTTTCTTTATTTTCGATGTTGGTGGGGGCATGTGCATTTATGAGCGTATATTTTTTATAGGGGCTATGAATGAGCATAGTCATTACTCGATTGTTGATGGGTGTGATTTCTTCGACAGAGTTGTTGATAGATCTGTGTTCGAGAAATGCAATGCCGAAAATTGGTGCGCCTTTTGCTACCTTTTGTTGTATGTTGCTCTTGAAGATGCCATGGTTTCCGTAAAGCAAGTTTTAATTGTCAATTAATCGTGGTTCTTGAAGAGCAAGGATGAGAGTTTTTTGGCGGTCGTTTTCTTTTGTGTGATCATTGAGGTTTCTTGTTTGGATCAATGTATCGATGCTTAGTTTTTATATGAATGTTTTCTGCTTGTAGGGAAATTTACCAGAGATCTTCGATATTCTCTACCGTGCTAACCAGGACTCCCCAGAATGCGAAAATCCAACTGCCGCCTATCGGTGGCCAGGTTGTGTACCACCTGGGGTAAGTTACCTGTGCTTGCATAGTTCATGTTTTCTTGTGTTTCATTGGTTTGGCCTGGGTGATACCGGGACCAGACAGGGCCAGAGGGTGTTGAAGCCTTTGGAAGCAAATATTTTCAGCCAAGCTCATTGAGATAACAGACGGTGACCAGAGTAGCGGTGATTTTCACTCAGATGTGTCTGGATTTTGGGTTCAACGGATTGAGTAGCCGTCCAGGATTGTGTTAGTATTTGGTTCACCCCAAGTATTTGATCACCTCGGTACCACCCATATGGGGGAGGGTTTTCCCTATCGGCCACACGGGATTTTTATTATTATTATTATTATTGTCATTATGTCATCAGCAAATCCGATATGGTGTATCTTCTCTCCACTGAAATAGATGTGTATTGTTCGATTCAGTATTTCCATCACATAAATATGGGTTATAATTACGTTACATTGCTGCTAGTCGACATATTTCTCACTTTTTCTTAGACAGTTGCTAGCTGTTACTCCATCATAGGAATTTATGTGCGCAGCATTGTTGCAATACAGACGTTCAAATTATCCGATTTCTGTAATTTCATTTCGATACAAGATCGTCATAATCGGATTCAGCCAGTCAGTCTTAATGTGGATATTCGACTACGACTCTCATCATATGATAGACAGGGTGAACCACATTCTTAATCGGACTGTTGAATCCAGATCACTTATCTATGACAGGGCCTGAATTCTTAAACACTGTGGAAAATAATAATCCAATGTGCGTATTACAAATACGTTATTTAAATATAAATATATGAACTAACGAGATAACAGTGTATTTACAGGAGCAGAGACCCATCCATGATAGTAGAGCAGTGCGAGATTGGTTTCAGAGCCAAGAGAGGATAAAGCTGTTGCCGTTTGTTCCACGATCACCGAACATCAACCAGATAGAGAATATGTGGGCAGAGGTAACAAGGTCATTACCATGTGTGCCTACAAATGCAAGCGACCTTTGGACGAACATAGAAAACGTATGGTGGGAAGTAAACCATCACGCTACACTGTCGACGACTTAATGAAATCAATTCCCCTACGCCCTCGAGAAATCTTACGTAATGATCGTGGGTGGGTTGGTTACTAAAAGTATACTCGTCCACAAAACCCATGTGGACAATTATCTGATAATCGGCCAAGCTTTGCTTTGTTGCAGCTCTTTAGCATACAGCCAGTCCATTTACTTTCAGTCCCCTCCTCACAATTCTTGCAATGCAAGGTAATTGAAAAATCTCATCCACTCGACGCCAACTGAGGAACTGACTGCTGCATGTGTTGTTCAACACACAGTAGTTGTCACCCTCACTGGAATCAATGACTGTTTGTGTGTGTGTGTGTTTTCGTGTTAACGCACAATCTGAATCAATACTATTAACATTAGAGAGACAACCAACAATAAATATTGCATCAAATATGACTGTAAAGCATTTTAAAGCGATGGGAAGTTACAAACTGAATTTTTACCCATCCCACGTCCTGCGTATTACGTTAAGTAAGATGTATTAACTCCATAGTATCGTTAGCAGAGACAGTGCGCTCTTGTTGTCGAGGCTCGCGACAAGTGCAGCGATTAGCAGTGCCCAATGCCGCCGCGATTTGTTTATGTTGGCTGACCGTGGACACTGCAGCAGACGCTTCCCCATAAACAGAAAGAAATCACCTTGGCTCTGACTGCAGTGAGCGGATATCACTGCCTGCGTGCTCTTATAGTAACCAACGTGAGACTCTACTCACAGGTGCCATGGAGCAATTGCAACGGGTATCATGTCATTAGTCATCAGAATATTAACCAGTGATGAAATGTCCACTCTATTTGAATCCCAATAAAATAGGAACCTTCTCACAAAGGAATGTGAGGTGATATCAAAATTTATCCAACATACAAAAATTAACTGCAAGGCTTTCATGTATGCAGTAATAGCACACAAGTAAATATTATGTCTTGGAAGCGTATAATTCATTTCCTCTTCTCATATTAACGCCCTTGTTTTAATATGAAGTGAGAAAATAAACACGAAAACTTAAGTTCCTGAGAAGCATATAAGTCATTTCCTCTTCTCATATCACAACTTTTGTTTTAGTATGAAGTAAAAAAATAAACAGTTTAGAGTTCTGAAGCATAATATGACACCAGATTCTTATCGTAGGCGCTATCGGAAACGCCAAAAGCAGGGAGCTGTCCATTCTTTTGTCCAACAGTCTGTTTCCTTTCATGTGTTACTCCCGCTAGGAGATTCTTATTTAAGGACTTGTGGGCATCAAGTTCTTCAGCAGAACAAGCCTTATGTTATTGTGCTAATGGAAAAAATGCAACAAAGACGAGTTCCGCTAGAGCAGTGAGGATATTTGCACATGTGTGTATTCAGCAATGACTGCCAGCTGCCACAACACTTCACAGAATCCTTGCGGCAGGCAACACAACTGTGCGTGCACTTCAGACTTCATTCAGTGAGACGTCTGGAGATGGATGAAAACGTCAAATTAACGTCGCTTTCCGAGTCGCATTCAATCCAGAATGAGGTGTTATTAAGGTAGTTGAGCGTTCTAGCAATTACACTTTTATAATTCCCATATGAGTATTTCGATAGCCAAAAGAATCTGTTAGTGTGAAACTATCGGGAACTGCATTAATATGAAACTGCAAGAACTTGAGACTATACGTGGACTCTTCTCTTCGCAGGGTGACCTATTACTGTTATTTAGCATTCTCTCCGTCCTAGTCGTAATGCAAATGGAACATCAGAGGCGCTTTCCGCTATTCTTGACAAACATCAGCAACCTGTAATCACTGAGAATTGCAACTGCGTGATGATAATGGTTCAGGTTGTCAGTAGCTGTGGTGGTCCAAAATGGTCCAAATGGCTCTGAGCACTATGCGACTTAACTTCTGAGGTCATCAGTCGCCTAGAACTTAGAACTAATTAAACCTAAGGACATCACACACATCCATGCCCGAGGCAGGATTCGAACCTGCGACCGTAGCGGTCACGCGGTTCCAGACTGAAGCGCCTTTAACCGCACGGCCACACCGGCCGGCAGCTGTGGTGGTGTTATGCTGTCAAACTGCTTACAGTAACGTTAATGGTGGCGCACATAATTCAGCGCTGTCTACCTACTTAAGTAAAGATAGTGTTGTGGCGTCATCGCTTGTCTTTATTTGGCCTCAGCTTGAGTAATACGATTAAACGAACATAGTACTCCAATCGCGGGCTCCCAATACAGTACGACTGCAGAGATTATCGAGCGGGTATTACATTAATTCTGCAATGAAATGCTTAACAAATCTTACCCTCAGCTATGCAGCTGGAATGACTCATTACACAGGTACTCCATGTTGCACTTGGTTAAGTGATCAGTTCGCTGCAATCCTGCTTCTACTGTTCGTAAATACTCGTATACTTCGGAAATGGTTCAAATGGCTCTGACCACTATGGGACTTAACTTCTGAGGTTATCAGTCCGCTAGAACGTAGAACTACGTAAACCTAACTAGCCTAAGGACATCAGACACATCCATGTCCGAGACAGGGTTCGAACCTGCGACCGTAGCGGTCGTGCGTTTGCAGACTGTAGCGCCTGGAACTGTTCGGCCACTCCGGGCGGCATACTTGTATACTGACTAAATATGAACTACAATCTAATTCGCATGTATATGACATCGGCTAGCGTTGGCGCAAAGTAATCACTAAGGATTGGATGCCGTTGAAGTCCCGTTACATTGATGGCAAGACAAATGTTCGCAAATCACCTCTATTGTCTCAAAAAACAATTGCATCCTAAATACCGAAGGACCGACGTCCACACTATCACAGCTCGTTGAAATACAGCAACGACGGCAGATGAAAATTTGTGACCGACTGGGCTCCGAACCCAGATCTCCTGCTTACTAGACAGACATTCTGATCACTGGAATATTTTTTTTTTATGTTGGAGAAGACTTTCAGCACAAGGTAGGCGGAGGCAAAGAGGGCAGGGGTCGAAGATCCGGTCCTGTCATTGTCCTCCAACAAGGTTCGGATGACATTCCGCTCCCAGTTGTTAGTGGCCATGCGCTTGGGATTCGCCCTTAACCACAGTCGGAGTTGGAGACTCTCTTCAGTTTCATCTAACCAGTGCGCATCTATTGCACTATTGTAAGAACCGAGATGCAGTATTTTGGTATTAAAATTTTTTAAATTTGTGGTAAGAACTTATGAGACCAAGCTGCTTAGGTCATCGGTCCCTAAGCTTACACATTACTTAATCTAACTTAAACTAACTTACGCTATGGATAACACATACACCCACGCCGGAGGGAGGATTCGAACCCCCGACCGTGGACTCTATGATGACACAGCAGTCAACCTCTCTGCAGTACCTATCTACACACGCTCCTCGTCAGACGCGAATTCCCATTTTTGCCGCATACCACATGCGCGAAACCCCCCGGCCATTGTTCCACTGCCGGCCGCGGTGGTCTAGCGGTTCTGGCGCTGCAGTACGGAACCGTGGGGCTGCTACGGTCGCAGGTTCGCATCCTGCCTCGGGCATGGGTGTGTGTGATGTCCTTAGGTTAGTTAGGTTTAAGTAGTTCTAAGTTCTAGGGGACTTATGACCTAAGATGTTGAGTCCCATAGTGCTCAGAGCCATTTGAACCATTTTTGAATTGTTCCACTACCTTGCGTCCACACTGTATTCCCGCGAGGGTCGGACGATGTCGTGCGTCTAGTACTGAAAACTTTCGATGACCCGTGGAGACCCAAATAATTATACAGGATGTTTCAGGAGGAATAGTAAATATTCTAGGAGATGGTAGTATAGACAAATTGTTGAAATAATGACATATAACATGCGTCCAATTTTTATTGAACATACAGATAGCTGGGTTCAATGCATTTTCGTTTCGTATGTTGGTCCTTACAGGACCCAGTTGTCTATATTTCCTTGAAAATGAGCTTCCAGCGTCATTGGAAGAGGTTCATTTGGCTACAAGAATGCGTATGTTCCTCCAGCCTGACGGGGCTCCTGCACATTCTAGCCGTCAGGTGACACATTATCCAAACCTAATATTTCCTGGAAGATGGATCATTAGATATGGGCACTTTTCTTGGCCTTCAAGGTCCCCGGACCTTATCTCTTTCGAATTTTGCCTGCGGGGATGGTTAAAGGCGAAGTCTACAAAGAAAAAGTAAACCCAAGAGCCGATTTGATCGTTCGGATTATGAATAGTGCAGCCCTCATAAAAGAACGCAAAGACGACCTACACGTGGTGTTATCAAGAGAAGTCAAATGTGCATTGAAGTTGGTGGGGGAATTTTTGAAAATCAACTTTGAATGTCCTCGTTCCCTTTTCTTTGAGTTTGTTAGGGTTACGTACTAACAGCTTTATCTCTGTACACAGTAAAAAGTGGACGCATTTTTATGGAATTTTTTTATGCAATTCGTCTGTACTACCACCTGCTAAAATATCTAATATTCCTCCTGAAACACTCTGTATATGGATACATGTGTGGTGTCTGTTCTTTCGGACATGTCCGAAAGAAAATGCTTCATGGCATTCTGCAGCGACCTTCGGTCGCAGGGGCTGATAGAGATTTCAGAGCTGCTTGGCTGTCTGAATAGAAGTAGATGCTACGATTTTTTTAGGGTCTACTCTAAGACTCCTCCGTGCACATGCTGATAGAAGATACTATGTAATACTGTGGCCATCTTCCCTAAAGAGATTCTAGGCAGTACACTAGACCGGTGGTTTCATCTGTTTTCGACCTGTCAGTATACCACTATATTATGTCTCCTGAACGGTGTAGTGGTTCGTTCTTCCACTGCTCCCTGCTTCCAACTGTTACATGGCAAAGTTTATTGAAACAGCTAGAAGTTATTGTATAGTTAGTCGGCATTTCCCCAGCCATCGCCATACTGATTTGCGATTCCGTATATTCTAACTATATCCAGTTATTTACAATTTTTAGCCTTTATGTCCGTGCTGTGGCCTCCATTTTAAGCCACAGGTGTAAGGCGGGCATGTCTAGCCTAATATCCATCCCAAGAGTCTGTCTGTGAAAGCAGGCCAGTTTCTGCACTTTGCCAGACTCCCTAGCAGCCACCTTCTGTTCGACTTTGTTCATATTATATGACAATAAATTATCATTGGTATTTTTGCAGAGTTGTATATCCAGTACGTACTGGGCTTAGACCCCAGTTTACCCTACAGCAGCTTCTAGTGCTTATAAGATTATCTTTCGTAGTGGAATATATTCTTTATGTGGGGTGTTCATAATAGTTTTCCATCCAGGGCTACCTCTAGATACACTACAACCCTCTCTAAAGTTTCATCGAGAAACATAATTTTTCAGTATATGTGCTGGACATGCTTCCCCATAAATAATACTACACCAATTTTCGTGCGGCTTGTCTTTAAATGCTTTTTCACAATGTTCAGTGCACATAGGTTTAACAATACTATCAAATTTTCTAAGTCTTACTGTGAATAAATCGTCTACTTATTCTTTTCAAGAGTAGTCTCTCGCATTCAGCTCCTCTATGAGTTCATTCACCACTAGGTTCTTCATCTCTAAACATTTACTCGACATCCAGGAAGATACAGAGAGCATCCAGAAAGGGTAGTGCTTTTTCACCTTCCCGACAAGTTGGTGAAGTGTTACCTCACATGATTTGCTTCGTAAGTATTATGAAAATGTGGCAGTTCATAAATAAAATTACGTATTCACAACAACAAAAAAGTATGTCGGCAGAAAGTAAAAGTGGCATTATGAATTTGCCAGTACCGTAAGGTTTTTCGCTTTGACACTAAGGGTTACTAAAAGTAGGAAGACGAATTTTGCTAGAGCGTTGTCTTACCATTCCCTCATTGAATTTGTATCTGCCTGCTTGTAGTTCTGCTACAAAAGAATTAAAAATCTTGCATTCAGCGAGTCTCGAAAGACGAACAAAGGCAGCGTGCACCTGACAGTCAAGCACGTTACCTTTTTTTTTTTTTTTTTTTTTGTGGGAGATGGATCAGGTAGTGGACTGGCGGAGGCAAGGTGGGCAGGGGTCACGACCCGAGGCCTGGCCACGATGTCTCCTGCCTCCCATCCTGGGGATGTGATGTGGTACAAAGGATGCAGTTGGAGTATTATTGTGATTTTTTAAATTTTATTCATTCATTTACTTATTTTTAATTTTTTTAAATATTTTTTTTAACAGTAAGGAACTGAAAACCAGCAAGTGCACTCGTTGCGTCGAGTTGGGGACGCACATAACTAAACCATGCTAATAGTTGTACAAAAAGGCATAAAGAAAGAGAGCAAAGTGCGGGGTGAAGGAAACTATGAAACAAAACTGAAGGGTGGAATCCATACCACCATTAACCAGTGCTACATCTTGCACCGGATGGGAAACAAAAACTGCGAAGACCTTTTCGCACTGGGGACAAAAAGAGGAAATGGGGTAAATATTGCTACAGAGTGTAAGGGTTCACAACGAAACTCTCCATCTGCTGTATCATCCAGGTATGACTTCTCGTAATGATGAAAGTAGATCCCACGTTGTACCGTGTAGTGTTCTATCATCGTCTTGTAATTTTAGCTTCTCTTACCCGTGATGTTCCAGCTACATGGAGGGTCCTGGAACGCATTCCACAAAAAATTGGAAAAATATTGTCGATACTTTGGGTTACGGAGGATCTTGCAATGTCGTTCCTGCAAATAGTTCCAAAAGTCTAAAGTGTCCTTAGTGCCGTCTTGAAACAAATAATGCACTGCATGTCCACGAAGCCACGTCATTGCATTAGTTTTAGTGTATGGGTAATACGTCTCATCCGGGAATAAGATAGTCTTGGGGTCGATATGATTCGGCGTTACCCGAAGGAAGTATGCTGACATTTGCCTCACTAAGTGCCACACTGCCGTAAGACGGTGTTCATCGTTGTCTTGAACGCCACAGCTCGTGCACGTGGGTGAGCCTACCATGAGGATCGCATGTAGCCTTGACCTGGTCACCTGCTTACCGTTGACAATGATATACCACATCGCCGTGACGTCAGTGTCCAGTGTTACGTGGTGAATTGTTCTCCACTCTACTCGCCAGTTGACGTTCGGGTGCCTCCTCTCCACGACGTTATCGGGTCGTCCACGTTGCAGGACCCTATAAACCGTCTTTGCCGTCGCCAGTTGAGTCACTGGTAAGGCGAGTCGAACGTAACTGAGTTCGAGGTAAAAGACACCGATGTAGAAGAGCGAGGAGGGGACGTGGTGTATCGGCACAGGCGGCAACAGGGAGGGCGGTGCTAGTTCTTCTATTAACAAACTGGTCAGACTGTCCGGACGGCGGTGCCATAGTTTGACTATTGTGCTCACAAATAGGGCGACCGCTCTGTCATGAACGTGATAAAGGCCAAGCCCTTCCCGATCCGGGGGAAGGGTGAGAGTCTCATATTTGATCTTGAAAAGCATTCCTGAACTCACGAAGGACCCAAAAGTCGCAAGTATGCGGCGAGCTAACATCACCGGTATAGGTAATATCTGGGCGATGTGCGGAATGCGTGACGCTAAATGTGTGTTAACATACTGGGTCCTTTGGACGATGTCCAGGGCTCGTAGGTGGTTGTTGGCAATTCCAGTCCGAACATTTCGTAAAAGCCGTCGAAAGTTGTGAGCGGCGGTCCGTCGTATATCGTCTGTAAAATCAGTGCCGAGACATTTCAAACTATCTCTGAGCTGTAAGGGGGTGACACTGTTCTCAGACAATCCGACCCCGATGTTCATCGCCACCGATTTTCCGACGTTGATACGACTACCAGTGACCATGCCATATTTCGCTATCCAATTCATTGCGCTAGCGGTGTCGTCACCGTTGCGGATGACAATCACCAGGTCGTCAGCGTACGCTTTACATCGGAAAGTGTGGCCCCGTAACGTCATACCCGTTAGTCGTTGGCGCAGGCCGCAGTGGAGTGGTTCCATGGCCACAGCGTAAAGTAAAGTGGACAGAGGGCAGCCTTGGCGTATCGATCGAGAAATGGTGAGGGGCTGCGTAGGTCGGCCGTTGACGATCACCTTGGACGTCGCGCCAAGGAGTAGTCATGACGACAGTGACGGATGGCTGTGGGTACCGCATATGTTGGAGGACCGCTTCCAAATAGTAGTGGTCCACTCGGTCGAAAGCTTGACTAAAATCGATTGCCGCCAGTGCACCCTTCAGACGACATGCCCTCGCCAGTGAGATCAAGTCACGATATTCACTGAGTGCTGTTTGAATATTATTGTCGCCTCCTAATGACGTTTGATCGGGTGAGATAACATTTCGTAAGGTCTGGCGTACCCGCGCCGCCAACAGTCGAGAAAAGATCTTAAAGTCGCAGTTCAATAGCGTCAACGGGCGGTAGTCCTGCAGTCGTGAGCCACCGGACGGTTTGTGAATTGGAATAATCATCCCTTCCACAAGGGCCGCAGGGAGCGGCACGTCCGGGGATAGTGGTTCGCGACAGATGTCCGTCCATCGGGAGGCTAATAAATATTGAAAAGTCCGGTAAAATTCCAAGGGGAGGCCGTCAGGACCCGGAGACTTGTTGACAGCTCCTTTTCTAATGGCGTCGATCACTTCTTCTTCTGTAATTTCGTCCATCAAGGCCGCTTCCATTGCCGGGGTGACGGTGCCGTAAATCGTCTGAGAGACGTCCTCCAGTGCTGTCGGATCAGAGGTCTGAGCGGAATAAAGTTGGGAATAATGATTGTAGAACGCTGTGTTTATGTCTTGTTGCGTGGTGAGGCGACGACCGTCCTCCGTGTCGATGAAGCGTATCAGCGCTCGTTGGCGTCGTTTACGTTCACGAAGGACGTGGAGCATTGACGGGCGTTCGCTCGGAATCCGATCCTGCGTCCTCGAGCGGATGACTACCCCCTCTAGGTGTTGTCGCATATGAGCGAGGATCTGAGCCTTAGCACGGTGGACCGCCGTTTGTCGTTCCGGAGACGGCGCCATAGCATCGCAGTCGCGCAGGACCATGAAGTAAAAGTCGAGTGTATGTCTTCGCCAAGTAGCGTGGTCGCGACCGTAGGTAATCAACGTTCGCCTCAGTGCCGGTTTGGCGCAGCCCAACCACCAGCGGATCGTTGAGGGATATGCACGGAGGCGATTTTCACACGAATGCCAAGTATCCTCAACGGCTTGGCGGCAATCCGGGTACGACAGGTGAGCGATGTTTAATTTCCACGGGCTGCGGCTTCTCCACACTTGTTGCCGCCGCAGGGCGACGGTACAAATGTAAGCTGAGTGGTTAGAGAATGCTGCAGGCCACAGTTCCGCATCCTGTGTTCCAGCGGCGAGAGAGCGTGAGACATAAGTCCGATCGATACGACTGGAAGAGTGACTCGTGAAGTGCGTGAATCCCGGCTGGTGGCCGTGAAAATGTTCCCAAGTGTCCACCATCTGCAGGTCTCGAATTAGCGTCTCGAGTTCCGGGCACGGATTATGTCGTGGGAGTTGGTCTCTGGGTGCCAGTACGCAATTGTAGTCACCTCCAAACACCAGGTGGTCGTGGCGGCCTTGGAAGAGCGGGGCGACGTCTTCCGCAAAGAATCGTGAACATTCGCGACGTTTGTCCGTCCCGGAAGGTGCGTAGATATTGATAAGTTGGACACACAGTACTGTGAGTGCTATTCCTCTTGCCCCAGGCAGAAACAGTATATCGTCCGCCAATATCCCTTCCCGAAGAAGTACAGCGACACCGCTGCCTGTTGGGGAAGCTGGAGAGACGCAAGCATCGTAACCGTACATGCCCGGGAAGTCGTCGACATACACTTCCTGGAGAAGGGCTATATCGATGGAAGCAGAGTTCAACATATCCTGAAGCAAGGACAACTTAGCGCGCGTCCGTATAGTGTTGATGTTTATAGTTGCAACGCGATAAGTTTGAGGTCTATCCATAGCATCCGTGTTGGCCATCAATACCCTTGTAAGGCTGTCTCGTCACTGTAACTGATGGCGGGAAAGGATCAACACTGGTGGGGTAAATTTCCCCCCATGTCGTCCGACACGATGGGCAAGGAGTGTTCCTCACAGTCGTCCGCCCAGTCGCCATGAGATACCAACGGCTGTTGGCGGCTGTTAGTGGCTGCTGCGGGTCCGCAGCTCGTGGTCGTGCGGTAGCGTTCTCGCTTCCCACGCCCGGGTTCCCGGGTTCGATTCCCGGCTGGGTCAGGGATTTTCTCTGCCTCGTGATGACTGGGTGTTGTGTGATGTCCTTGGGTTAGTTAGATTTAAGTAGTTCTAAGTTCTAGGGGACTGATGACCATAGATGTTAAGTCCCATAGTGCTCAGAGCCATTTGAACCGTTTTTTGGCTGCTGCGGCACTCGGCGCTGACTCCATCGGCTCTGCTGGCTGGGAATCGGCAGCGGATGTCTGCTTGTGATACTGTTGTTCTGTGGGGTCGGAGGGGCTGTAGCCGTCACCACGGCGATCTGTTGAGTTTGATGTTACAGCGGCCTCTGTACCGCCGGTACCGTCGTCGGAATTTCCACAGTCCATGTCAGACGATCGCTGCAAACATTCTTCCGATGGAGCACGCCGCCGTCTCTTGTGTTTTCGTGAGGAACGCTGTTTACGGACGTGTGTTTCAGTATCTGAATGTGGGTGGATTTCTTCAGCTGCTCCGGTGTCTGGAAGAAAAGCAGCTGTCGGCACAACCCGTGGGTCAATGTCCATCCTGGCATCCACGCCTTCTTGCAAGGTCGGTCAGTGATTATCTTCAGGTGGGGGCGCCGTTGTAGAGGCCGGATCCTGTACTGCAGAATCCATCATGGTCTCGCTATCGGGGGCGGCTATCGGACTAATGTGGTCAGCATCGGAAAGGGTTGCAGCCCGTGTAACTTCGGCGTAATTGAGAGGAAGGGTCGTCACCGTAGAAGGAGTCATAGATTCACCTGTCGGGATTTGAGTAAGCCGTCGCCGGAGACAATCCGACCGGACGTGCCCTTCTTGGCCACAACCAGAGCAAGTGCGTGGCTGACCGTAATACATAATGATCGCCCTACATCCGCCGATGACAAGATATGACGGAACATGTTTGGTCAGTTCAATTTTAATCTGTCGTACCCCGTTAAGAACGGGGTAGGTTGTAAAGGTGGTCCATTTTTCGGCCATATGGCTGATCACTCTGCCGTAGGGCTGGAAAGCCGCAGTGACTATGTCCGGTGGTACTTCGAAAGGGAGTTCGAAGACGCGTATCGTACGGAGGTTCAAATGGCTCAAATGGCTCTGAGCACTATGGGACTTAACTGCTGTGGTCATCAGTCCCCTAGAACTTAGAACTACTTAAACCTAACTAACCTAAGGACATCATACACATCCATGCCAGAGGCATGATTCGAACCTGCGACCGTAGCGGTCGCGCGGTTTCAGACTGTAGCGCCTAGAACCGCTCAGCCTATCGTACGGAGGCCAAGCCCCGCGTGATCGATAGAGACTGCCCCAATATGGCCATCAGAAAATTTGAATTTTAGATTGTTCGCATGTGCGTGCACGATTCTGTTGCACACTTCGTCACTTACTAGCTTGACGTAGACAACACTGCTCGTAATAGAGAGATGGATACCAATTATGGTTCAAATGGCTCTGAGCACTATGGGACTCAACTGCTGTGGTCATAAGTCCCCTAGAACTTAGAACTACTTAAATCTAACTAACCTAAGGACAGCACACAACACCCAGCCATCACGAGGCAGAGAAAATCCCTGACCCCGCCGGGAATCGAACCCGGGAACCCGGGCGTGGGAAGCGAGAACGCTACCGCACGACCACGAGATGCGGGCATACCAATTATGTCTCGCGGTTCAATTTTAACGTCGTCACGTAGAAAACGTTCGGGGTCGTGCATGATCGGGTTGAAAACTGATGCCGGCCGGAGTGGCCGAGCGGTTAAAGGCGCTACAGTCTGGAACCGCACGACCGCTACGGTCGCAGGTTCGAATCCTGCCTCGGGCATGGATGTGTGTGATGTCCTTAGGTTAGTTAGGTTTAAGTAGTTCTAAGTTCTAGGGGACTTATGACCACAGCAGTTGAGTCCCATAGTGTTCAGAGCCATTTTTTTTGAAAACTGATCTTGATGGTGGTTTGTCTGTATGAATGTGCCATGGTGCGTCGGTAGTGATGGACTCTAAACTAGCGACAACGCAGTAGTAAACAACTACGGGCACTCGCGACCGCGCGGACGGGACGTAAACAAGACGTCCTCGCCGCAGCGCTGCGGAAAGCAGACTGATTACCTAGGAGCTAGCGAAAAGGTGAGGGGTCTCTGACGTACTCACTGGCTCAGTAGCCGCTATGGCAAATAAATCGCAACATAAGAGACGAGAGTAGTTGTATTTCCCGTGTGGAACCACTTTCGTTGACTCAAGAGCATTAACTGATATCCTTATGTCACGTCTCAAGAGAAAATCACTTCCAGTATTCAATTGGAATGACACGATAATATCAAGTGAATTTAGCAGGATAGTTCTGTGCCATCAAGGAAGTAACTCGTCGGTCACAGCGTTGCCAAACATATTCTGCGCTGTTGCCAAGTTTCAGTTATAGTGCCAGGAAGGATACCAGCTGATGTGTTCTGTGAGTGACCTCGGAAGTGACTATAGCTTCATCTCAAATTTGCGGGTGGCAAGGGCCGCAAGATCCTCATTATATGCCCATGAGTCTTATTCGCATTTCTGTAACTAGGTTTAGAGGCTAGAGTGCAATTACTTGTAATACATCGATGCACTGAATGCAAACTAAATGTCATATATTAATAACTGCGACAATTATTTGTGTTTTACTGTCTTAATCGGATCGAAACATTGAAAGCGTATTCACCAGACGCGATTCACAATTTTGGAGCTTCTCCAGTGGTTAAGTTGGCAATGCCTCTTTGCTGTACAATGTTGTTATTGAGATCACTGTCATTGGCACATCCACCAGAAGACAGGCATGGCCTGGCTTATTGTTGTCAGCTTTCCTGACGGATATTCTGCCTTTGCTCGAAACGTGATCACTTAAGGTGAATTCGAACATTCCATATGGCGAAAATTTGATGTTTCTATTCTTCCAGCTCTAACATAGAAATAACAGTTACAATAAGCGGCAGAAAAGCGCCTGTGAACCAACAGTTAATGATGCAATCATAATTAGTGGAATCTGACAAATTCCATCTGTCATCTGATAATTGTGAAAACTACTTTTTCATCTTCACAGCACCGCAGTATGAGCTCAAGGGTTTCATAGAATACCTATATTTAATTTCGTTGTGATCGTTTTCAATGACAGTAGGGGAGGAGCAAAACCATCTGACTTGAAACATACTTTTCCAGTGGGATTTGAATCTTTGGCTACAGTTGCAGTAGCACGTCCAGTGAGGTATCAAGAATGTGAGCAATCACTCATTGCTATAGTATAGCCTAGGGCAGAAAGAAGCAGGTTTCCGATAAAGCAAACGATGAGAGAAACTGTCGCTATCACTTATTAAACAGGAATTGTTCAGAAAATTACAACAATATCTAGTGAAATGAGTAGGTTGATGCAGCTCCAGTCTGGCACTATCACTGAGTTGCCAAACGTTTTCCGAATAGCACTTACGATATAAATGTGTGTGTGTGTGTGTGTGTTCTTAGGGCATTTCCGAAAGAACAGACACTACGAATCGAAATAGACAGACTTCTTAATCAATTAAAGATTGAAGGACAGATGTCCAGGCTGTCATGGGCATTAAAATAGAACAACAGCGTCAGATGAAAATTTGTGCCTGACCAGATTCGAACCCGGATTTACAAAATTTTAATACCAAAATACTGCATCTCGGTTCTTACAATAGTGCAATAGGCGCGCACTGGTTAGATGTAACTGAAGAGAGACCCCAACTCGGATTGTAGTTAAGGGCGAATCCCAAGCGCATGGCCACGAACAATTGGGAGTGGAAACTTAATGTCATCAGAACCTTGTTGAAGGACCATGACATACGATCGTTAGACCGACTGCACAAAATTCAGATTATAAATACATACATACTTAGAAAAATATATTACGTCGGAGCAGTCTTACCGATACTGCAGGTCACTGCACATATGTGCAGTGTACATGTTCTTTATTGCAGTAGAACATTTTAAGTTGAAGAAGAATAACAAATATAAGGAATGGTTTTAAATTTTTTATCCATTGCTTTATGTGGGCTACAAAGAGGTGGGCAGTTTTATTCATTAGAAGAGGAATACTATTCTTTCACTTTTTTTATTCCTGGAATATTCGTTTACGTTGGATCTAAAATCAGAACTGTTCTAATTTGGCAAAACCCCACCGGCTACGAAATTTCTTTTATTTGTTGAAAAATATATGGCTTCATTACAGACCTCATATGCATCCAGTGCATAATAAATTAAAATCTGAATATTTTTCTGAATGAATGTTTGTTATGTATTTTTCCGTCACCCTTTCCATTGTTATAAGTTATGTTCTACAAGGAACGCACGCCATTGGAGGCGGCAACCTGTAATTTATTTTGCCGGCCGGAGTGGCCGAGCGGTTAAAGGCGCTACAGTCTGGAACCGCACGACCGCTAAGGTCGCAGGTTCGAATCCTGCCTCGGGCATGGATGTGTGTGATGTCCTTAGGTTAGATAGGTTTTAGTAGTTCTAAGTTCTAGGGGACTGATAACCACAGCAGTTAAGTCCCATAGTGCTCAGAGCCATTTGAACCATTTTGCAAGCAGGATTGCAGCGAACTGATCACTTAACCAAGTGCAACATGGAGTACCTGTGTAATGAGTCATTCCAGCTGCATAGCTGAGGGTAAGCTTTGTTAAGCATTTCATCGCAGAATTAATGTAATACCCGCTCGATAATCTCTGCAGTCATACTGTATTAGGAGCCCGCGATTGGAGTACTATGTTCGTTTAATCGGATTACTCAAGCTGAGGCCAAATAAAGACAAGCGATGACGCCACAACACTATCTTTACTTAAGTAGGTAGACAGCGCTGAATTATGTGGGCCACCACTAACTTTACTGTAAGCAGTTTGACAGCATAACACCACCACAACTACTGACAACCTGAACCATTATCATCACGCAGTTGTAATTCTCAGTGATTACAGGTTGCTGATGTTTGTCAAGAATAGCGGAAAGCGCCTCCGAAGTTCCATTTGCATTACGACTAGGACGGAGAGAATGCTAAATAACAGTAATAGGTCACCCTGCGAAGAGAAGAGTCCACGTATTGTCTCAAGTTCTTGCAGTTTGATATTAATGCGGTTCCCGATAGTTTCACACTAACGGGTTCTTTTGGCTATCGAAATACTCATATGGGAATTATAAAAGTGTAATTCCTAGAACGCTCAACTACCTTAATAACACCTCATTCTGGATTGAATACGACTCGGAAAGCGACGTTAATTTGGCGTTTTCATCCATCTCCAGACGTCTCACTGAATGAAGTCTGAAGTGCACGCACAGTTGTGTTGCCTGCCGCAAGGATTCTGTGAAGTGTTGTGGCAGCTGGCAGTCATTGCTGAATACACGCATGTGCAAATATCCTCACTGCTCTAGCAGAACTCGTCTTTGTTGCATTTTTTCCATACCGTAATTAGCATACTAACACAAGGCTTGTTCTGCTGAAGAACTTGATGCCCACAAGTCCTTAAATAAGAATCTCCTAGCGGGAGTAATACATGAAAGGAAACAGACTGTTGGACAAAAGAATGGACAGCTCCCTGCTTTTGGCGTTTCCGATAGCGCCTACGATAAGAATCTGGTGTCATATTATGCTTCAGATCTCTAAACTGTTTATTTTTTTACTTCATACTAAAACAAAAGTTGTGATATGAGAAGAGGAAATGACTTATATGCTTCTCAGGAACTTAAGTTTTCGTGTTTATTTTCTCACTTCATATTAGAACAAGGGCGTTAATATGAGAAGAGGAAATGAAATATACGCTTCCAAGACATAATATTTCCTTGTGTGCTAGTAATGCATACATGAAAGCCTTGCAGTTAATTTTTGTATGTTGGATAAATTTTGATATCACCTCATATTCCTTTGTGAGAAGGTTCCTATTTTCTCGGGATTCAAATAGAGTGGACATTTCATCACTGGTTAATATTCTGATGACTAATGACATGATACCCGTTGCAATTGCTCCATGGCACCTGTGAGTAGAGTCTCACGTTGGTTACTAAAAGAACACGGAGGCAGTGATATCCGCTCACTGCAGTCAGAGCCAAGGTGATTTCTTTCTGTTTAGGGCGAAGCGTCTGCTGGAGTGTCCACGCTCAGCCAACATAAACAAATCGCGGCGGCATTGGGCACTGCTAATCGCTGCACTTGTCGCGAGCCTCGACAACAAGAGCGCACTGTCTCTGCTAACGATACTATGGAGTTAATACATCTTACTTAACGTAATACGCAGGACGTGGGATGGGTAAAAATTCAGTTTGTAACTTCCCATCGCTTTAAAATGCTTTACAGTCATATTTGATGCAATATTTATTGTTGGTTGTCTCTCTAATGTTAATAGTATTGATTCAGATTGTGCGTTAACACGAAAACACACACACACACAAACAGTCATTGATTCCAGTGAGGGTGACAACTACTGTGTGTTGAACAACACATGCAGCAGTCAGTTCCTCAGTTGGCGTCGAGTGGATGAGATTTTTCAATTACCTTGCATTGCAAGAATTGTGAGGAGGGGACGGAAAGTAAATGGACTTGCTGTATGCTAAAGAGCTGCGACAAAGCAAAGCTTGACCGATTATCAGATAATTGTCCACATGGGTTTTGTGGACGAGTATACTTTTAGTAACCAACCAACCCACGAGCATTACGTAAGATTTCTCGAGGGCGTAGGGGAATTGATTTCATTAAGTCGTCGACAGTGTAGCGTGATGGTTTACTTCCCACCATACGTTTTCTATATTCGTCCAAAGGTCGCTTGCATTTGTAGGCACACATGGCAATGACCTTGTTACCTCTGCCCACATATTCTCTATCTGGTTGATGTTCGGTGATCGTGGAACAAACGGCAACAGCTTTATCCTCTCTTGGCCCTGAAACCAATCTCGCACTGCTCTACTATGATGGATGGGTCTCTGCTCCTGTAAATACACTGTTATCTCGTTAGTTCATATATTTATATTTAAATAACGTATTTGTAATACGCACATTGGATTATTATTTTCCACAGTGTTTAAGAATTCAGGCCCTGTCATAGATAAGTGATCTGGATTCAACAGTCCGATTAAGAATGTGGTTCACCCAGTCTATCATATGATGAGAGTCGTAGTCGGATATCCACATTGAGACTGACTGGCTGAATCCGATTAGGACGATCTTGTATCGAAATGAAATTACAGAAATCGGATAATTTGAACGTCTGTATTGCAACAATGCTGCGCACATAAATTCCTATGATGGAGTAACAGCTAGCAACTGTCTAAGAAAAAGTGAGAAATATGTCGACTAGCAGCAATGTAACGTAATTATAACCCATATTTATGTGATGGAAATACTGAATCGAATAATACACATCTATTTCAGTGGAGAGAAGATACACCATATCGGATTTGCTGATGACATAATGACAATAATAATAATAATAATAAAAATCCCGTGTGGCCGATAGGGAAAACCCTCTCCCATATGGGTGGTACCGAGGTGATCAAATACTTGGGGTGAACCAAATACTAACACAATCCTGGACGGCTACTCAATCCGTTGAACCTAAAATCCAGACACATCTGAGTGAAAATCACCGCTACTCTGGTCACCGTCTGTTATCTCAATGAGCTTGGGTGAAAATATTTGCTTCAAAAGGCTTCAACACCCTCTGGCCCTGTCTGGTCCCGGTATCACCCAGGCCAAACCAATGAAACACAAGAAAACATGAACTATGCAAGCACAGGTAACTTTACCCCAGGTGGTACACAACCTGGCCACCGATAGGCGGCAGTTGGATTTTCGCATTCTGGGGAGTCCTGGTTAGCACGGCAGAGAATATCGAAGATCTCTGGTAAATTTCCCTACAAGCAGAAAACATTCATCTGAAAACTAAACATCGATACATTGATCCAAACAAGAAACCTCAATGATCTCACAAAAGAAAACGACCGCCAAAAAATTCTCATCCTTGCTCTTCAAGAACCACGATTAATTGACAATTAAAACTTGTATTACGGTAACCATGGCATCTTCAAGAGCAAAATACAACAAAAGGTAGCGAAAGGCGTACCAATCTCGGCACTGCATTTCTCGAACACAGATCTATCATCAGCTCTGTCAAAGAAATCACACCCATCAACTATCGACTTATGACTGTGCTCATTCAGAGCCCCTATAAAAGATATACACTCGAAAATACTATGACCAAAATTCACCAAGATGACGTGAACCAGGTGCAAGCTGCTTTCGTTCGCCTTTCGAGACTCGCTGAAAGGCAGATTTTTAATTCTTTAGTAGCAGAGCTACAAGCAGGCAGATACAAACGCAATAAGGGAATCGTAAGACAACGCTCGAGCGAAATGCGCCTTGCTACTTTCAGCAACCCTTAGTGTCAGAGCGAAAACCTTACGGTACTGCCAAATTCATAATGACGACATATTTGTTGTGAATACATAATTGTATCTATGAAATGCCACATTTTCATAATAATTGCGAATGATACAGGAAATGAAGTAAATACAGATCTTTCCGAAGTCAAAAGTCGGTTATGTCCTACTAATTCGTGTTAAAATAGGCTCAATCGTCTTACAGATACTTAATGCTTTATTAAGATAGTCTGTCGTCGTGATGTTTCTGTAGTAAGCTGAATTTAATTTGTATTAGTACAGTGAATATTTTAATTGGATTTTCCATTAGTTTACTAAACGCAACAGTAATCATCAAAGAGAAATTAATCAGAAAAAATTTTCTTTCACGATATCGAAAGCGATCTGACAATGCTAAATTTGTTTACAAATTCTACGCCAGTAGAAACCTACTGGTTCCAACGATATCATTATACCAGAGTAGTTTTAAGAGTATTTTCGTCTAGAAATGAATTGCGTTGACGGTTGATCGATCAAGAGCGGGAAAGGAAAAACTTTACGAATATATGACGAGAGGGACAAGCGCTTGAGAGAGGACTTCTCTATCAATACAAGTGCCTGAGAGACGACTTTAATTTCAATCACCTGGATAGTTTTGTTTCTCAAATCAAGAAGTGCGTTATCATGCAGTAGCACATGTGATGTAGTTGTGTTGCTCGATTTTCTTACGCTGAGACCGAAAGGTGTCTCAGTTGTTGGCAACAAATTCCAGCTGCGTTGCACACAGCTCTTGGGGCAGAATTCGTAGCCCACAACACACTTTTGGAGCTATCAGATGTAAACTATTATGTTCACACTACTCTTTGCTCGAGTTTATGTCTTTTGGAGGGGCTCAGCCTTTCATTTCTTCTTAGGAAGTTAACGATAAAGGCATCATAGCACGTCACCAGTAACAGTACTGCATACGAATGCTCAATGACCGACCTGATGACGTTCAATAATAGTCACTCCGTTGATTTTTGTTGTTTCGAATTAGAGCATGCAGTAC
Organism: Schistocerca americana; assembly: GCF_021461395.2. NCBI lineage: Eukaryota > Metazoa > Arthropoda > Insecta > Orthoptera > Acrididae > Schistocerca > Schistocerca americana. The sequence goes on along the minus strand of NC_060130.1, from coordinate 97,009,208 downwards.
TCCTACACCAGACTTCCGAACTTTGCCTGTTGAATGCAAATGTCGCATGATGGTAAAATGGTAATCTATCACATATATCAGTAGTCGAGACTTCCTTAATGTGGAAAATCATTCATGCCAGAACGATCTTTATTGAAACAAGAATATCTTTTTCTGGCGTATTTTTCCCAAAAGCACTCGCTCCACACACAATTCAAATCTTTCTAGCTGCCTCCTCTGCATTCACCCCTCTGTTATACCAAAAGTAAACGTTGTGTTACAGATGTTACACCTATTTATACTTGCGACTCAATTTTACAATGCTTAACTGTAGTTCATGATTTTCAAATATGCAAAATCCAATGCTTAACTGCAAGATGATAACTAGAACTTCAAATTCGAAAATGACAGTTGATACACACACTGACAGCGCGCGCCGCGTTCACCTGGGCGGCGCCGGATTTCAGGCGGCGGGTGGCGTCTGGCCGGTGGCCGGTAGCCGCTGCAGCGCGAGGAAACTCTCGAGTGTAAGCTGTTATGATCGCGGCGCAGCCACGAGCTGTCCTGCGGAATTGCTTCTGGAATACTTGTTATTGCTGGTGGGTAGAATGTTAAGCGAATTATCTTCGATGTTCAGTGAGACTCATAACTTTAGACCGACTGTGGTAAAGAAAAAAAAAAAAAAAATACAGTTGGACGCGAACAGGCGACTATAAGTTTAGAACGCACGACGCTTGCCATTTTTTTTTTAACGAACCGCTGCAGGAGCAGGACGACGGGTAGGGCAGGGGTCGACACCCGAAGCTTGGCCATCCCGCCGCCACGCCCAAGCAACGTGTTCGAGTTCAAGGATCGAAGGATCAGGAAGAGGATGTAGTGGGTTTGTCGATGTTGTTTTATTTATTTATTTCTTTAATTTTTATAACATTTTAATTTTTTTGTTTTATTTTATTTTTTAAATTTGTTTTTCATTTTGTATTGTATTTATAGATTTATTTTTGTTTCATTGCAAAGAAAGATCCTACAACTGCCGTAGCCGAGCGTCCGAGTCGTCTTCTCGTCTGTTGGGAGGGGTTCCCCCCTATTCCGTCCGTAGAGGATCAATATGCTCCTGGATTCTTCTTCATTTTCAGCGTCTCATACCCGGAACGCCCCAGTGAGCAGGAGGATCCGCAAATAATGAACCTAAATAATTTGCGAAACGAGCTCTGTACTTCGGGTGGCGGCTGAAAGCTGCATGTGTCGTCATCAATAGGGACCAAAAGTCGAGTGTGCCTTTGGGAGCATCGCAAAATATGTAGTAAACGGCCATGCCTTTTAGCCAGTTAACGGCGTTCGTTCTGGTTGATGGAAAGTATACGCCGTTGGGGCGCAATACATCATCAGGGGAGATAGACTCCGGCAATCGCCGCAAGAGTAATGCCAGCATGCGCTGCGTCAGTAGCCAGCACTCGCTGGTCGCGGCACACGTCAGACGGTGTGCATCCGAGTCAGCGACCGAGCATGTCGGGCACAAGGGGTTGTCCGTCAGATGTATGGAATGTAGCCTCTGACGAGTAGCGAACTTCCCATTCACAACCACGTACCCCCACAATGAACGCACCGTCGTAGGTAGAGAAGGCGTGTGTACCGCTCGCCACACCGTGTTCCAGGCAACTTCAGGATGTCTGTGGGCGACCGTATTTACAGGTTGCTGCTGTTGATAGAGGCGATAATAGTCTTTTGTGCTGGGCCTCCGTGTCGTCGGAAGATCTGACCGTAAGTAGCTGAAGTCAATCAAGAACTCTCTGATGTGGGTGAGTGCCGGTGAAATGTGTCCTACAGAAACCGGGGGATGCAGAGAGTGTGGTGCCACTTCCTCTATCAGGGTGCCCGTCAGAGTGGCGTGGGAAGAGGTCCATGTGCGACGCATAGTGTTGAGATAAAGCGATCGCGCACGGTCATAGACATGAATTAAACCGATACCACCCGCCCGCTGCGGCAGTGTCAGGGTGGCGTATCGGACTTTAAAAACCAGACCGGTGCTTACGAAATGTCCATATGCTGCTTGAAATCGGTCGGCCATCGTAGCCGTCAAGGGAAGGATATGCGCAAAATAGTTCAATTTTGAGACAAGATAGGTGTTGACATAACGTGTTCTGAGGAACATATCCAGGCGACGCAGTTTGTTGTCCTGCAGCAGAGCACGTGTCTGGTGTAGGAGCCGGCGGTATGTAGCCGCGCCGTGCGGCGGATATTGCTATAGAATTGCACTCCTAAACACTTGAGTACGGGCACCTTGTCAAAGGGCACCGCCGTTACGTGGGAAAGCCCCCCTCCGACATCCATGTATTTTGTCTTCTTCACGTTGATGACGCTCCCAGCGACCGCCCCGTACTGGCGTAGCCACTGTAGCACCATATGCATTTCATCCTCTGATCTGGCCAGGAACACCACGTCATCGGCGAATGCACCACAACGAAAGGCCACGTCCCGTAAGGAGATACCAGTTAATCGCTGCCGTAGACCATGTAAAGCTGGTTCAAGCGGTGCAGCAAATAATATACCCGACAGGGGGCACCCTTGTCGCACTGACCGTCCAACAACAATGTGACCAGACTGATAACCGTTGACCATCATGCGGGAGCGCGCTCCGTGGACCAGTCGAAGGACCACCTGTGCAGACTCCGGAGAGAGGCCCATGTGTTGCCCCTGTGGAGAGGGATGAGACATCATAAATGCTCGTAAAGGTGCATTCACATCCCTCGTTTCTATGTGAGCCATCATGTATTAACAAGTGATAAAAAGGTGGGAACCCGTCTCCTGCCCCGGACCGACACCTCCGACATGGGGGGGGGGGGGGGGGGGGGAGGGACGCATGCAGCTCGCCCACCAGCCTCGCCCCTAGGCCGAGGGCACTCCCGAGCTGCCGGGTTCAGCACGCCGCCTCCAACGTACTGGTCCCTCTCAGTGGGCCCGTCGTCGACGATTTCACTCACCGCGCCTCGGCAAGTATACCCTTCACTCTGGAGAAGCGGATGTACTTCTCGTCCTCCACCACCTGCTAGCCCGAGCTTCCATCTCTCGGCCAGGGACCCACTCCTACTCAGGTGGTGGACCGGCCACCCAGTCGTTCAGTCGTCTGGACTCAGCTAACCTGGCCCAGGCGATGTCACCACCCCCTGGGTTTGGCAGAACACGCCTCTATTACCCACGGGCGCGGCGAAGCGTCCTTGCCGACTCGCGTCGAGATCCCGTGCCGACAAACGAGGTTGCAGAGCAGCTGGTGTTCTGTGCTCTGTGCAGAGAGGGAGAGGAGCAGCAGCCGGCCAGCGCAGAGGAGTCGCACTCAGAGTGAGCCTAGCAGCCCCGCTCAACCCTCCACAGCCGGTCGGAGTGGCCGAGCGGTTCTAGGCGCTTCAGTCTGGAACCGCGCGATCGCTACGGTCGCAGGTTCGAATCCTGCCTCGCGCATGGATGTTTGTGATGTCCTTAGGTTAGTAAGGTTTAAGTAGTTCTAAGTTCTAGGGAACTGATGACCTCCGCTGTTAAGTCCCGTAGTGCTCAGAGCCATTTGAACCATTTTCAACCCTCCCCCCCAAGGGACAGATCTTAGGTCCCTGGACACAGCTCCCCCTGTGCCACGCACCCTTCGCTTTTGCTTCAGGTTGGGTCACATCTCTCCATTCTGACGCAAGGCACATCCGGGCGGGCCCGGAAAATGCCGAGCTTAACGTCTGGCACCACGGGAAGGCGAGGCGGAAAGAGCCACTTGGGAAGGAGAGGCTATGTATGACGCATCACTCCCCCGTGTGAGCCCTATCGGCGACACGCCCGACCAGAAAGCGATACACCCTGGTGCGAAATTCCGTGCCTTACGGCGCGCCGGCGGCGGTCGGGTCTGCACCGTGCGCACCGTGCAAGAGACCGAGGAACTGCGAGCTTGCGCCCACGCTCAACTCATCCGACCTCGCGCCAGACATCGTACACAGCTTGTAGTCTGTCGGCCAAAGTTCCTCAGAGGGTGGAGGCTGGCTAGACACCAGCTCACTGCAGCAGTGAAATTTTCCTAAGTACCGCGACCCCCATGCCACGCGTATGGCGAGCCTTATGTTGGAACTCAATGGACAGGTGGACAGCTAAGCTTCATCTCTGTGGATAGCCACGGTTTCTCTGAAACTCAAAACCCCATCAGTCTCTCCGGTCGAAGACACAGGCAGAATGGAGGGTTGACTGAACGCATTGAGTTCGTAAGTTCGGTTATTTATACCCTTACAACTACACTTCTTATGTAGTTCTACAAGGGGATAGTGGGGACGAGTAGGTTTCACAAATTACACGTCCTGTCAGATATCCTAGCTCGTTCTGTACCGAGCACAGGTTTCTATGCCTAGACAAATTTGCAATATGTGAGTTTCTCAAGTGCTCTGAGTTACTAAGTATTGCACCACTCCTTGTAACACTGTGTTGTGGCGTTCATAGTTCTGTTTACCTTGGCTGTGACTGGTCTAGCCAACCTCACCTGGCTGGAATGTTTTCATGTAATGTCAACAATACTGCCCAGTGGCTTACTCACCTTCAACATGTGACTTTGTGGTGTGCAGTGTCCAGTCACGGAATAATCAGTGCAATATTCCTTGATGGCATGGTGACTACCGACGGTACGTGAAGGTTTTGCAACATGATTTCATCCCCAGTATCCAAACGGACCCGAATTTCGACAAGATGTGGTTCACGCAAGACAGAGGTTGTCCCCATCGATGCAGGAGAGTGTTTGATGACCTAGAGGACATTCTGGATCTGGGATACCTAGAGGCCACTGGCATGGTCCTCGACTGGCAGCCATATTCTCCAGATCTGAGCACATGCGACTTCTCTTTGTGGGGCTATATTAAAGGCACGGTGTACAGTAATAAATCCAAAACCATTGCTGAGCTGAAAACAGCCATTCAGGAGGCCATCGACAGCATAGATGTTCTGACACACCGGCGGGACATGCAGAATTTCGCTATTCGTCTGCGCCACATCATCGCCAATGATGGCAGGCATATCGAACACGTCATAAGCTAAATTCGAATATCTGTAGTGACATTTACATTTTGAATGAAGTGTGTGAACGCTGTAGTTTGTAAATAATTTACCAGTATAACTCGTCGAAATTGCCCTACATACAGGATGCCTGAACAGAGGTTCATTTCAAGAATAGATTATGGCTGAAAACATAAATGGGAACAGGATGCCAAAGCGAAAATCCTCGAGCAAAAGGAGGGACGCTACGAAGGCAAGTAAATTCAGAGAATTCTTGACATCGCTTTCAGGCACCCAAAAAATAAAAATGGTTGACATCGGGATACAGACGGAGCGTCCTACGATGGTTGCAGCTCCCTGCTCCCAAAGTCGGGGATATAAGTCAATAAAAGACCTAGAGCGGCAAGGGCATCCTGTGGTAGTGGCCCGGCCAGTGGCCATGCAGAAAAACGAACTGCGCAGAGTGGAACAATATCCAGTTCAAGAAAATACAATAACACGCACCAGTGTGCTCCCAGCTACACAAGACACTACTCCTTTCAGAATACCGTCTGAGTGTATCCGAACACAGATCGCGCCATGCAATTGGCAAGGCTGGAGCAGCCGACTACCCTGAACACTGCGTTGCGACATGTGGTCCGGGTAGGGCATAAGTATGGTAGGAACGTCATCTTCTCGGTGATGGAGGCTGTTGACAGAATTACAGCTCAAGTCGATGAATCTCCCCACCGACTTCGGAGCCCTGCGTGATCTGGTAAAGAAAGCTTTCGAAAGACGAGGCGAAAAATTTGATCTTGATGATATCTACACACAATTAGTCTTGGAAAATGGACGCACTGCTTTCGAATGGTGAAAGAACTGGCCAGATGATCACACACATACATACTTCCCATAATGACAAAAATAGCTATTGGTCAACTTAACACTCACAATAGCAGACTCGTGATGCAGGAGCTAAGCAAGTTGCTCGAGGAGAAGAGACTAGATGTGCTCTGCCTGCAGGAGCCGTACTCCCAAGCTGGGCAAATAGCTTTTGCAGCCGCAACATGTCAACTAGTCAGTAGTGGGGACGACCCGAGTGCGGCAATAATAATTACAAATAAATCCTTGCGGGTAACAGTTCTCTCGCAGTATACAAATAGTCACTGCAACGTTATGGAAATTCAGTCTCCCGCGGGAGTATTAACTCTCGTAAGTATGTACTTTCAGTACGGAGATAAAATTAAGCAACATTTGGACCATCTCACAAGAATAATCACAGCGTTGCGGGGACGAAAAGTGATTGCAACTGTTGATACAAGTGCAAAATCCCCCCTATGGTACAGTTGCACAAGAGACGCAAATGGAGGAAAGGCGGGAGAATGGATTACGGCCTTGCAACTTGTGATGGCCTACAAGCCTGGCAAACCTCCCACCTACACAGCGGGAGGGGGACAAGGCACAAGCATTGACGTGACACAAACCACACCAAACGCCGTCAACATCGTAAAAAATTGGAATGTTGAAGGCAATGTCACCACAAGTGATCACAATATTATCACATTCACAATAGGCGACAGAGGGTGGGAGGGTGGGAGGTCCAGATGAACTATAATAGAGCAGATTGGGAACGCCTAGAGAGGGAGCGCGACATTCCTGCATTACCAGAAGGTGACCTACACCAAGACATAGACGTGAACAAGTATGCCAAAGAGCTGGTGAGTGCGATTACCAGAGTGGTGAAAGCAGCCGTACCAACTAGGAGGAAGGCCATGGCGGCCTCTCCGTCACCATGGTCAGCCAAACTAGAGCATATGCGTCAGTCTGTCAGAAGGGTAAGGCGGCACTACTGTAAGTAGGCTGTTTATGTTTTCTCTATGTAAGTAGGCTGTTTATGTTTTCTTATTGGCAACGTTACGTAGCGCTCAATATGAAAAATCACTGGCTGTGCTGTGTGCAGTCTGTGGGTAGTTTGCATTGTTGTCTGCCATTGTAGTGTTGGGCAGCGGCAGCTGGATGTGAAAAGCGCGTAGCGTTGCGCAGTTGGAGGTGAGCCGCCAGCAGTGATGGATGTGGGGAGAGAGATGGCGGAGTTTTGAAATTTGTGAGACTGTCATGAACTACTATATATATTATGACTATTAAGGTAAATACATTGTTTGTTCTCTATTAAAATCTTTCATTTGCTAACTATGCCTATCAGTAGTTAGTGCCTTCCGTAGTTTGAATCTTTTATTTAGCTGGCAGTAGTGGCGCTCGCTGTATTGCAGTAGCTTGAGCAGCGAAGATTTTTGTGAGGTAAGTGATTTGTGAAAGGTATAGTTTAATGTTAGTCAGGGCCATTCTTTTGTAGGGATTTTTGAAAGTCAGATTGCGTTGCGCTAAAAATATTGTGTGTCAGTTTAAGCACAGTCTTGTATAATTGTTCAAAGGGGACGTTTCATATAGCGACTCTTAGCCGAGGATACCTCACTGGAATCTTCTGATTTTTTCTTGTAGTTTGTGTAATTAGCGTAGCTTTTGTTTATTGCTAGCGCGTAATTGTAGAGAGAATCTCCTTTGTAGTTGCAGTCTTTCATTGTTGTACAGTAAAACAGTTGTGGCGTGCATGTAGATTTGCACCAAGTATTTCGCAGCTGCAATTAACTAGATATTAATTTCAGTGTTATGTTAATGTGTTCTCTTATTTTTGCTCTTCAAATTGTGCTTTTCTGTGTTATCGTGAAATAGTGTGACAATAATGGCGTGTGAAAAACGTAATACTAGGCTCCAAAGTAAATTGAGAAATGACAGTGAAGACGAAAGCAGTGTGTTAGCGCCGCAGAGTAATGAATTAACTAATGTTCAAAGTAGTAATTTGGTAATTGTGCATAGGGAAATGGAGCGGGCGGCAAACAATGGTGTAGACAGTGAAACAATTAGAGAACAGGGAAGCATTATCGATCGATCGCTCGGCAACAGCTCGCCTCAGGAATCCGAAATGACAGGACACAATTTTGCAAATACTGTAGATTCAGGTTTTGCGTCCTCACCGTTTTCTCAAATGAGTCAAGACACATTTTCTGCTTGTCAAAATGTGAATGTTGCCGGTGCAAATGCACTGCCGAAAAGCATAGAGGAACAGATTCCAGACACTAACACATTATTATTGCAATTAATGCAACAAATGAAACAAAATCAGAGACAAACACAGCAACAGTTAGACACAATGGAACAAAATCTTCAAAAGTTAGACACAATGGAACAAAATCAGAGAAAAACACAACAAAGGCTTCAAAAGTTAGACACAATGGAACAAAATCTTAAAAAGTTAGACACAATGTAACAAAATCTTCAAAAGTTAGACACCACGCTTGAACAAACACATGAAGATTTAACTACTGAGTTACATAACATCGAATCGAAATGTCAAAAAGTCTTTAATGACGTAAAAACACAAATTTGTGAGCATTTCCAACCTATTTTTTCGCGTCATGAAAATGCATTACAGAATCACGAAGCAGCCATAAAAGAACTGCAAACTATTGTTCATGAAAATCACGACACCTTGCAAGCTAAAATTGACTCAGTTGCATCTACCGATTCGGTTACGCAACTTGCAAAAACTCAAGAAAACTTAAAGGACACAGTAGATACGATTTCAACACGAATGGACACTCTGAAACTTGGTTCAGAAAAACACACTGAGGAAATAAGTACACTATCGGAGAAAGTAGCCGAACTTTCGGATCAGTTCACTAACTTATCTATGAAGGTAGATGATAATCTGAATGACACAAAACCGGTAGTCTTTAATGAGACAGAAGAGTGCGAACAAATTAGGAAACTGAAACAAAATCTGAATCAAATTAATACGCAACACCAAAGAGAAATCCGCGAAGTACAAGATCAGCTGACACAGGTAATACAAGAATTACGTATTTCAGAGGATACTCGCGCCCCAATACGGGAAGAGGGACACAGAAATACGGAACAGCCACAAAATAATAACACAGGGCATTTCGGAAGTTATGAAAGAAATTGGCAATGTGCACCGAATTTTGATATGGAACGGCCGACACGACCTAACAATGACCGATATGCGACTCGCCGACATGATGATTTTGACTATAAGCTGTTCATTACTACACGTAAATTCAAAACATTTAAGAATTCTGGCAACGACATTCATCCACAAGCATGGCTCCATCAATTCTCTCATTGTTTTCCTCCCAACTGGTCATTGGAGCACAGATTAGAATTTATGTGTGGCTACTTAGAGAATGAACCACCTGTAAGAATGCGATCGGTCATTCACGATTGTCACAGTGAAGGAGAATTTTACCATGCCTTCCTCTCAGCATATTGGTCTCAAGCCACACAAGACCGAGTAAAACATGGCATCATAATGATGAAACATTTCGAACAATCTGAATTTTCCAGTCTTATGAAATATTTTGAAGACATGTTGCATAAGAATCAGTATCTTTCAAACCCATACAGCCCCTCAGAACTCATCCGCATTTGCTTAATCAAATTACCTGAACATTTACGGCATATTATTTTAGCAGGACGTTGCAAAGAAGACATTGAGGCTTTTCAGGGACTGTTACAAGAACTGGAAATTGACACTGACAATCGAAACGCGGAAACAGGAGCACAACAATTACAGATCACATCCGTCACAATTCCGCGATGACAGAAATAATATATGACAAGGCTATTCTTACAACGCAAATCGTGACCAAAATAGACACCACCCGTACGACAACCATTGGCAGAGTAGTAATAATTACAGGGAAAGATCACCTCTCCGCGGTAATGACTATCACAGAGACAATCAGAGAAACAAACAATATGGGAACCAAAATAATTATTATCAAGGGAGACAGAATAACTTTAGACGCAACGGTCCAGCGCGCAGTTACGACTCAGGGAGAAATTCTCCACCATGTGACCGACAAGAAAGAAACTATGGAATCTACCGACATGACGACAGACGGTATGATCGTAACGACAGACCTGAATTGCATCAGAACTGGCGGGATTTAAACAGGGCAGGGCCCTCTCGTCACGGTGAATTTGTAGAAGTTAGGTCTCCTAATCCCAATAACGGCGCGCGCCAACAAAGAGACAGACAATGAATCACACAGCAGGCAGCCGCGTGAGCCGGGTGGCTCAGAGAAAAATAACACAGACGCTAACCTTGAGAAAAGATTTAACATTCCTTACCGACGTATAAAACATGACAATTGCTTTTCAGTTGAAACTCTGCATACTAGAAAGAGTAAAGGCTTACACCACATTTCACATGTAAAACCGTTTATTGAAAGATAATCTGCTTTTTAAGTTTGTCTTTGCCATATAACTTTTCACTTTACCTTGCTAGTATGCTTGTCAGACTTAGAATCTGTTAATATGCAACAATGTTTGAAGTTAAATATCCAATCAAGAACCAAGAGAACTTGTTTAAACAGAAATTACGAATGCATTGTTATTGCGAACAGACGACACAGTGTTATTGTGTGTGTACATTCTTGCTTGTTAGTTGCACGGTTACGTAACGACTATAAGGCTCACATACTTAGAACATATACTGGTACTGCTAATGAGATTCTAATGCAACATTTTGGTTTACTTGAAAATACATTCTGGATTTAAGGTACTTTCTGTGAGATACCAGATGAGACAGTGGTTAGTTTATGTGACAGCTACACGATTTTATCACGACGCTACTAATGAGTGACAATTTACAATGTTGCTTTTGCGGTGTTTCTGTTTCATATCTGCACAGTGTTTCTGTATTATTCTGGAAAGTAAAACATGTTTTAGTAGTAACTTCTGTGGTATAGCTACAATGAGACAGCCTTTTCTGTAGCACAACAATACGTTACAGCACAGTAATTTCTTCATCACAACAATAAGCGCAATAACTAAAATATCTATATGCAAAGCATTTCACTTTTGTTTATCAAGAGGTAAGTACATTGACTTCTGCAGAACTTAGCTTTCGGAGGACGATAACTACGACACTTCCACACAGATTATGTTGCAACAAGACGCACATTTAGCGCTACAGTACACGTATTTGAGTGATTAATTTTGTACTTGAAACATTTATTTTTAAAGATTTTTGAATTACAAAGAAAGTTTTCCGTGATACATTTCATTCCATTGCTGTAATCTGTAACACCTGAGGGTATAATTACATTAATCCTCGGGGGGGTACACGCTTACTTTGTGTACCATGTGTTTGGCAAGCACAAGGAGCCCTAGCTAATATGGTATTTGCTTATACAACTTTACACATCGGTACCATATTTCTGTAACACAGAATTACACAGCTATCTGATCATTTAACAGAGAAAGAAACTTTTTTTTTACTATATCAGTGACAGATGTTTACGTAATTACACAGTTGGATAACTTCACACTTATGAAACTGTATTTTGTCTGTACTTTGTGAAATGCTCATATTTTTCGGAACCATTGTGATACTATGAGAGCTTTAAATGATATATTTGGTAAGGGAGCATGATTTTAAAGTACATTTGAGGTAGATGACACTTTTGAAACGAGCAGAGATTTTTTTGTAGGTTTAAAATATTCAGAAAGCTACGACGATTTTGAGATGTGATTGATCTATTATGATGTTATTATTATGATGACGATGTGTATTATGCTGTTGAGGTATGTTTATGATCAATGAGATGATGCTATATGAGGAATTTGATTATGCTACATATTTATTATGATGAAATATTGAAGAATGTCTAGGAATATGTATATGTGTAATAAGGTAAGGAATAATGAGTAGTGGTTAGGGATGCTGATTTGTGAAAAAGGTTGTTGGAAACCAAGAATCGTACTTTAAAAGTTATGAAATGTATGTAAATGCGTGAATGTATCACAATGCCGGCGAAAGTTTTTTGGACACTGTTATATTGATAAGATTTTGTTTCTACACATTTGCAACGCAAATTCTCGACCCGTGAAATTTTGTATATGAGACTGTCACTGTAGCGGAAACTGCTGTCGTAAATATTTCCGTAAGAAAGTTAAGTGACCACCTGCACATAATGCGTCGTGGGCACCCAGCTGTGTCAGACGCCGGGAGAACAAGTCATTAGTGAGTGCCTTTCGGAGGCAGAGGTAGAAAAAAAAAAAAGGGAGGCCCTTATCCTCACTGTTGACAATCCTTTGTAGAAAGCATCCCAAATACGACACGCTCAAACTTGAAAACATATGATTACACTGTGGAGCTCTTAATCTGTGATTTACTGAAATGCCTAATGAAATGACGAGAAATATTTTATGTCTATACACCTGATTATGACTACTGTCTTTATAGTTGAGAGATGTTTTACTACCTTATGAAATGCCATATGGCTAATGAATGATGTTTCATGCCTTCCTTTGTACATATTTGCTCATTTTCTTTAATATCTAGTTTCTAGCTGCACTGCAGCATTGCTTATAATAAAATTTTATAAATGTACTAATATAAATATTTTCTGTCTACAGATCGAGTAAATAATAATTTTTTCAAAAAAATGAGGGAGCACCGAAAGACATTTACCTTCACAGGAACTGCATTCATAATTTTCTTTTTAAGTACTTGGTAACTTTTGGTAGAATAACTTCTTGTGGTGCACCACTTTAATTACATAGACATTAAGATGTGATTATACATTTCCCTTATCTGCATTGTTGTCTTTAGTGTAATATTTTTTCTGCTTGAGCTTTGTCATGTTTAGATGTAAGCTGCTGTTTGCCTGGCATAATGTTACTGAATTTGACTTTGTATTACGCTTTAAGCCAGTTTATTACGCATTTATTTTTCTTGTTTGCTGCACAGTGCCTTATATTAGTTGTAATATTGCAATTGCTTTGCCAGTATGAATTTTTTGTCATTGATGTTTGTGTTACTTGTTTTGTGCTGCTGCATTGCATCGTCCCTTAGTTTAGCATCTGAGCTCAGTAGATTTAACTTAGCTTAAGAGGGGTAGACTATATAAGAGAATGAGTTGCAATGAATTGGAAGAAATGCATTGAGAAGTTATACGAAAAAAGTACAGAAAGTAGGTATAGATAGGACCTTTTTGGGAATAATGATGAATGAAGGGAGATCTCCAAGAAGCAAAGAAAGTTTTGTTTGCAAAATACTGCAAGAAAACGAACCCTGTCCTTTCCTTTTGTATTATTTTGCTATGTGTGTATGTACCATTGTGTATTTGTCTTTTTCCTGTCTTTAAGTGTTTAGCTAATAAGATTTATGTTGTAGAATTTTTCAAATACTATGTTATTTTCTTCATAAAGGTGTTTAGACATTATTTATTCTGTTTTGTTTTAATGCTCATGTGTGAAGTTGGTGTTTCGAAAGTTATTCTGATCTTTTATGTATGTACTCATGTCATAATTCCTGTAACACTGATGTATATGTCTATTTCTATTCTTTTGTAAAGCCTGTTTTACTACAAATGTTCTCTGTATTGTTATGTTCTTTAATGATGTATTTTGTACCTTTGTTATTGTATTTTTATGTTATCAAATTGTAATTGTTACCAGTTCTTCAAATTAAGTATCATTTCACTGCACACATTTCCGTTGGTCATAGTATATGGACAATATGTGAGAAGTAGGGACTGATAGTGTTTGCACGTGTGTTAATGATTCAGCAAGGGACTGGATAACAGCATTGCTGGTTCTAAGGACAATTCCAGAAACTTTGTGAGTACACAAGTGGTGGTTTATGGACTTGCTATATTCTCCACAAGACTCTTCGATGGTGATTGTGCACCTGCACAGTCGCAACAGATGGCTGCTGGCCGTCTCTATATGGACTACAGTGGGTCTGCATCTTTGATGACCCACCAGTACCATTATCTCTACAGGGACTACAGTGAGTCTACATCTTTGATGATCCACCAATACCATTATTTCTATAAGGACTGCAGTGGGTCTGCACCTCTGGTGGCCCACCAATACCACAATCTCTACCAGGACTCCAGTGGGTCTGCTCTGTGATGACCTACCTACCAATATTCTTCAAAACTTCGAATGACTCTGCTGTGGGTTTGCTCTGTTGTGACCCATTACCTGTCAGCATGTCAAGAGTCAGCACTGTCTTTCCGTTGGAAGGACAACACTACTTCTTCAAGACGGCATGGAAATCCACTACTTCCGTGTGCATTGTCTTTTACTGCCCAGACTTTGAGAAAAGAAACGTCAGTTTCACTGTGATGAATGATCAGGACTGTCTTTATAGACTGTGAGAAAATTTGAGCTTTTGACCAACATAATATCAATAAGTGTGTGCATTTGATTTCTTTGTTATTGTAATTATGAAAAATTTTATCAAATCATTATTGGCCACTGCCCAAAAAAAATTTGTAAAGCTTTTTGTGGGGAGCATGGGGGCTATGTAAGTAGGCTGTTTATGTTTTCTCTATGTAAGTAGGCTGTTTATGTTTTTTTATTGGCAACGTTACGTAGCGCTCAATATGAAAAATCACTGGCTGTGCTGTGTGCAGTCTGTGGGTAGTTTGCATTGTTGTCTGCCATTGTAGTGTTGGGCAGCGGCAGCTGGATGTGAAAACCGCGTAGCGTTGCGCAGTTGGAGGTGAGCCGCCAGCAGTGATGGATGTGGGGAGAGAGATGGCGGAGTTTTGAAATTTGTGAGACTGTCATGAACTGCTATATATATTATGACTATTAAGGTAAATACATTGTTTGTTCTCTATTAAAATCTTTCATTTGCTAACTATGCCTATCAGTAGTTAGTGCCTTCCGTAGTTTGAATCTTTTATTTAGCTGGCAGTAGTGGCGCTCGCTGTATTGCAGTAGCTTGAGCAGCGAAGATTTTTGTGAGGTAAGTGATTTGTGAAAGGTATAGTTTAATGTTAGTCAGGGCCATTCTTTTGTAGGGATTTTTGAAAGTCAGATTGCGTTGCGCTAAAAATATTGTGTGTCAGTTTAAGCACAGTCTTGTATAATTGTTCAAAGGGGACGTTTCACTACCAACGCAGTGTCCTCTGGTGGGAACAGCAGTACAGGGAAGCAAAGGAGATATTCCAAAATGAACTTTGGGCTGTTAGGGTACGAGGCTGGGAAAGCTGCGTGATAAACCAATCAGCTATAGAGCCACGGGATTACCCTACAAACCAGTAAGAGAGAAGATCCGCTCTCCAATGGTGATATCTACAGTCACGCGTGGGGACAGGATGATGGAATCCTGGCAGGAAACTGCCAAGGTCCTCCTCCGGTCCCTGCAGCCTGACGACAGTGCGGATGGGGAAACAGAGGACCAGCGCCAAATGAGAAATGATGACCTGGTTAGATACACCAATGACAGACACTAAACTTATTACAATGAACGAACGGACAGATCATAACTTCGCGAAAATAAATAAAGTAAACTTTTCACTCAAGGGAAGACTTGAGCCATGGACCTCCCGTTCCGCAGCTGCTCACGCTAACCACAGGACCACGGCGTTCCTGAGCTCAGAATATCCTTGATGTTGCCTATCTTGCGCATGGACTACTCAGTTCGTATATTTTGCTTATTTTTTTCATAGTTCCACACAACTTCTTCCTGTTTTCTCGATTGATCTGTGTTCAGTTTTTCAAGGCCTATCCACTGTGCCCACTTATAACTAAATCTGAGGGGGGTGCGATGGGGAGGTTCCCTTGTTAGCCCCTCACGCAACTATTTAATAAGTGCCTCAGGCTGCAGAAATTTCCGATAATCTGGAAAGTTGCAAACATGGTAATTATAAAGAAAGGACCCGAAAAAGACCTGGTTGAAACCAAATCATAGAGACCAATTTGTTTATTAGACCTCTTTGGAAAATTACTCGAGAAATTGTTGGCTGGCAGACTGGCTGCACGTCGATTGAGTGACAGGCAGTTTGGCCTACGGCCTGGACGGTCGCTGACTGACTGAGTTCTGTAACTCAGCCCTGTACAAGCACATAGTTTGCATCATGGTGGACATCAGTGGCGCCTTCGACTACCTGTGGTGGCCTTTGCTCTTATCCTGTTTACGGGAGAAAGAGTGTCCAGGGTCGCTATACGGTTGTCTGAGGAGCTATTGCGAGGATAGGGAGGTCTGGCTACCACCCCTCGTGGGAAAGTTGGAAAAATGATAACAAAGGGATGCCCCCAGGGTTCTGTATTAGGCCCCCTGTTCTGGGACAACCACATGGAACCCTTATTGGACAGCCTACAACGGAGCGAAGAGGTTCTAGAGGTGATAGCCTACGCAGATCACCCCCTCCTGTTGGTTGGCGGACATAGCCGCGAAGATATCGAGCCAAAGTTAAAAAGAGCTTTGGAAAAACTACGACTATGGTGCCGAAATACAAAAATGACAATTTCGCCAAATAAGTCAACATATCTGTTACTAAAAGGACAACTTGCAAGGAACCCAACAGTGAGAATTGAAGGCTTGACAGTTCTTCTACATCGAGAGGCGCTCTACTTGGGAGTCGTCATTGGCGAAAGGTGGAACTTTGCAAAGCACATCGAAACTGTAACCCAAAAAGCCCTAGAAGTACTCAAGAACCTCATTTTCATTGGTCACAAAAGATCCCACCTTCCGCCTCATTTAATAAAATTATACCATATCAGCATATTAACATTAATAGCAGGTAACGGCTTGGGACTCTAGGCGCACAGGCTCACGAGGTGGTTCAAATCGTTCAAATGGCTCTGAGCACTATGGGACTTAACATCTGTGGTCATGAGTCCCGTAGAACTTAGAACTACTTAAACATAACTAACCTAAGGACATCACACACATCCATGCCTGAGGCAGGATTCGAACCTGCGACCGTAGCAGTCGCGCAGTTCTGGACTGAGCGCCTAGAACCGCTAGACCACCGCGGCCGGCTACGAGGTGGTGCCCGCCATGACAGTGAGAAGGGTGCAAAGGGACATGATATTAAGGTCAGTAGGGGCCTACAGGACATCTCCTGTTGGTAATAATGGGGTTCTGTCCTCTTGACATTCAAATCAGAGAGCAGGCAGCACGGTTCTGGGCCAAAAAGGGGGAAATAGGGAGAACAGAGGATGAATGCGTGTTCAGGCTGGGGATAAGAGTGCGACTGGGAGAAGAGGTGAAGAGCTGTAGCAGGAGTCATGGGAAGCCGATGACACTGGCTGAAAAGGATTCCAACTTCTACCAGACGTGAAAGAATGGTTAGGTATGAGATACTTTGAGCCATCACGGGGACTGTTCCATTTCCTCACTGGTCGTGGGCCCTATCCGACATGTTTTTGTCGGTTTGGGAGGAGGGCTACACCTGCATGTGACTGTGGTTCACCGGAGGGTACTCCCAACCATGTGGTTTACGAGTGCCCCCTTTACATTGATGTAGCAGCCGCGCTACGACATCAACTACCAAACGTACACTTGACAGCAAAAAAAGTGGGTCACTGCCGAATACAACCAACATAACGTAGCTGTGTTGCAGGTCCTCTAAACACCAAAACCCCGTGCAGTACAGTCGTCTGACTACACACAATGGGTACTGCAGGAGACTACTAGAGACCAAAGGTCTTAATGGCAGTCAGCCTTTAGTCAACTAATATCGTCATACAAAACATATTAGAAAACACGTTCTTAGCGATGAGACACCCCATAACATTCATAAACTAACCTTAATTACAATGAGCGACATTCCAAAAGTTCTGAGAAAACGGATTATTTTACATATGTCGTACAGTAATCCTTAGTCAAAATTAAATACTTGAGACAATATATGGAGTTACAAAGCTGTACAGCAATTGGAAAAAAATTTTTTCGCTCTCGAAAAGGTTTTCCATCCACGTTCTGAACGTCGCTCAAGGGCGAGTGGCTCTGGAAACTGGATATTGGACGAACCAGTAAAAAAACGCGATTAACGGCAACAAGCACTCTATGGAAATCTCAACATTAACAGCGAATCACCAGTAATATCATTGTTCTCGTAACACATCAACAGCTACGTATACGCAACTTTGAACTTTAAATGACATGACCAACGTCGTCGTTCTAGACCTGGATTCAAATCCAGCACCTATAGCCATTGCTAACTAAGCTAAGCTTTGTTTGTGCCTTATTGAGACCCGATCACTAGGCATAAAGAGACGTGAAGTATAGACGTTTGCACCAGTATCAGTTATCAATTCAGATCCTGAAAATAAATGACGAAAATGTTTGTACTGAACTGGGAATCCTGTCATAACAGTTTCCTTCCTGGGAACTACCCCCAACTACGTTTAATATGGTGTCATTCACAAGGAACAAGGTATGTTCATGTTTAAAATTGAAGTGCCATCATGTAAAGCTTGTGACAGGGATGCGAACCCACCACCTAATCGGATTGTTAACGAAGTACGTAAAATCAAAAGTTAACTATCAAATGTTTTCACCAACAGCGAGATGTTGGAACCTTAAATGACGATAGAATTGTTTTTGCCTGACTGAGATTCGAACCCAACATCTAGCGCCGTCGTTTTCTAGCCAGGAACAGACGATAAATAGTTATTGTTGGTTCACCAGTAGCGAGATGTGCGCATCGCGCGGCGAAAAGTTCTGTGCTGAATGGAATTCAAAACCCGCACACGTGGTCATGAAAACACTTTAACTATCAAATTCTTTTCCAATAATAACCAGGAGTGGCATGTTTGTACTTTCAATGCTGTGATGGAAAATACTCTGCTGGTTAGAAGTTGAATCCACAACATATCATCGTTGGTGATCACAACGAACACAACGTCAAACCCAAATCCGTTTTCGCCTGTAGGATGGAGAAGAATGTTTGAACTTGAAAAGATGTAAGGAAACGTTTGATCTTGTAATGTTGTGTTAAAAAGCTCATCTTGTGGCTGTGAGTTGAAACGAACACGTTACAGCTGACATTGAAAATGCAACTACACTCC
This sequence comes from Schistocerca americana, assembly GCF_021461395.2. Classification (NCBI taxonomy): domain Eukaryota; kingdom Metazoa; phylum Arthropoda; class Insecta; order Orthoptera; family Acrididae; genus Schistocerca; species Schistocerca americana. The sequence goes on along the minus strand of NC_060130.1, from coordinate 96,990,338 downwards.
TGGAAATGGAAAAAGGAACACATTGACACCGGTGTGTAAGACCCACCATACTTGCTCCGGACACTGCGAGAGGGCTGTACAAGCAATGATCACACGCACGGCACTGCGGACACACCAGGAACCGCGGTGTTGGCCGTCGAATGGCGCTAGCTGCGCAGCATTTGTGCACCGCCGCCGTCAGTGTCAGCCAGTTTGCCGTGGCATACGGAGCTCCATCGCAGTCTTTAACACTGGTAGCATGCCGCGACAGCGTGGACGTGAACCGTATGTGCAGTTGACGGACTTTGAGCGAGGGCGTATAGTGGGCATGCGGGAGGCCGGGTGGACGTACCGCCGAATTGCTCAACACGTGGGGCGTGAGGTCTCCACAGTACATCGATGTTGTCGCCAGTGGTCGGCGGAAGGTGCACGTGCCCGTCGACCTGGGACCGGACCACAGCGGCGCACGGATGCACGCCAAGACCGTAGGATCCTACGCAGTGCCGTAGGGGACCGCACCGCCACTTCCCAGCAAATTAGGGACACTGTTGCTCCTGGGGTATCGGCGAGGACCATTCGCAACCGTCTCCATGAAGCTGGGCTACGGTCCCGCACACCGTTAGGCCGTCTTCCGCTCACGCCCCAACATCGTGCAGCCCGCCTCCAGTGGTGTCGCGACAGGCGTGAATGGAGGGACGAATGGAGACGTGTCGTCTTCGGCGATGAGAGTCGCTTCTGCCTTGGTGCCAATGATGGTCGTATTCGTGTTTGGCGCCGTGCAGGTGAGCGCCACAATCAGGACTGCATACGACCGAGGCACACAGGGCCAACACCCGGCATCATGGTGTGGGGAGCGATCTCCTACACTGGCCGTACACCACTGGTGATCGTCGAGGGGACACTGAATAGTGCACGGTACATCCAAACCGTCATCGAACCCATCGTTCTACCATTCCTAGACCGGCAAGGGAACTTGCTGTTCCAACAGGACAATGCACGTCCGCATGTATCCCGTGCCACCCAACGTGCTCTAGAAGATGTAAGTCAACTACCCTGGCCAGCAAGATCTCCGGATCTGTCCCCCATTGAGCATGTTTGGGACTGGATGAAGCGTCGTCTCATGCGGTCTGCACGTCCAGCACGAACGCTGGTCCAACTGAGGCGCCAGGTGGAAATGGCATGGCAAGCCGTTCCACAGGACTGCATCCAGCATCTCTACGATCGTCTCCATGGGAGAATAGCAGCCTGCATTGCTGCGAAAGGTGGATATACACTTTACTAGTGCCGACATTGTGCATGCTCTGTTGCCTGTGTCTATGTGCCTGTGGTTCTGTCAGTGTGATCATGTGATGTATCTGACCCCAGGAATGTGTCAATAAAGTTTCCCCTTCCTGGGGCAATGAATTCACGGTGTTCTTATTTCAATTTCCAGGAGTGTATTTTTCACTAGTAGTTCGGAGTGCACATGCTAGGTGAAATGAAATAATGAATATTTTGTGCTGATCAGGATTCAAAACCAGATAGGTGCCTTTCGAGGAGGCCTAGAAGAGTTTGCAATCTTGGGGAATATGGTGAAATCGAATTTGAATCCCAGTCCAACACCACAATTTTCAACGTCTCAGTTTCAAAGAAAGTAAGAGCCTTGTGAACTTACATGGCCATTGGGTCATTAAATGAAATATGGTTTTTAGTTTACGACGGCTTGCTGATGACAAAGTCTCTGCCTTCCGGGGTTTCTCCATCTGTCACAGCTCAAATGAATGCCGCTCTGCCCCAGTCGGCAGCGAAGGGATGTTATCTTTACTGCGGATGTTGAACTACGGAGCTTACTGGGGTTCTGCACTTGGCGTTACTAGGGGTGCAGGAGAGTTACTAGTGTGTGTTACAAATCTACGCCTGACGTGAGATGTGAACCTACACGTTTTACACATCAATACAAGATTAATCCACCAGACCACAAAACCCCCTGCCAAGCACATAATTATGAATTGCAGAGTATTCATTTAGATGTAGATGCAGATGTCAAGGGACGGGTAACAGGAAGGAGGGCGGGATCTGGGAATGGATAGAAGTGCAGACGTGCAAAACATAAGCGTGAAATGCTTGCAAAGTATTGCTTACTTAGCTGTCTGCCACAGTTCGTTTTATCTTAGGACAGAGAGATAAGGAAGGACTGTTTTCAGAACAAAGAATGGGTTATAGGGAAGGGGAGATCAAAGAATACAGTTTCATAGGTGTTGAGAGGAATGATAGAGAGTAAAGACAGCAGCAATTAAAAGAGAAAATGTAGCGTCAATAGAAACCGCTAGATTTGTTTATAAAGTTCTGGGGGAATGGAATAGAAGGGCACTTGCGGCGATAGTGTCAGAGAGATTTGAAGTGGAATGATCATATAAAATTAATTGTTGGTAAGGCGGGTACCAGTTTGAGATTCATTGGGAGAGTGCTTAGAAAATGTAGTCCATCAACAAAGGAGGTGGCTTACAAAACACTCGTTCGACCTATACTTGAGTATTGCTCATCAGTGTGGGATCCGTACCAGATCGGTTTGACGGAGGAGATAGAGAAGATCCAAAGAAGAGCGGCGCGTTTCGTCACAGGGTTATTTGGTAACCGTGATAACGTTACGGAGATGTTTAATAAACTCAAGTGGCAGACTCTGCAAGAGAGGCGCTCTGCATCGCGGTGTAGCTTGCTCGCCAGGTTTCGAGAGGGTGTGTTTCTGGATGAGGTATCGAATATATTGCTTCCCCCTACTTATACCTCCCGAGGAGATCACGAATGTAAAATTAGAGAGATTAGAGCGCGCACGGAGGCTTTCAGACAGTCGTTCTTCCCGCGAACCATACGCGACTGGAACAGGAAAGGGAGGTAATGACAGTGGCACGTAAAGTGCCCTCCGCCACACACCGTTGGGTGGCTTGCGGAGTATAAATGTAGATGTAGATGTAGATGTAGAGAGAGAGTGTGTGAGAGAGAATAGAGGAGATGTTAACAACGAGTAAACCTAATATGAAATCGTTTGAGTATTGTTTGTAGGACGGAGGGTGTATTCATGGATGGAGGGGAAGAGAGAGTTGTATTTGAAATAACAAAAACTACTGTGACAGAGTCCATCTACGCTGATTAGTTTGTAAGTATCTAGACAGCGTATAAATGAAATCAAAATAGAATATTTAACAAACTGTATATTCAAAAGAAACCCACTTGAATTAAAAAGGCAACTCAAAGGAAAACTAACCAATATTGTATCTTTTCTGTTGCCACGCGATCTTCCTCTAGCTCCCAATGAGGAAAAATGACGAAAAAGGAGACATAACAAAACAGTTTAAGGACTCTAATATTTTATCCAGAATCCTTCATTATTTTGTACTTCTATCACGCGTCTTGGCATAGAATGTATAAACCGTCGGACGTAACAGCCTGAAGAAGCAACTTCCTTCCAGGCTTCCAGGACGCAGCCCCAAAGAGCGTCCGCAGTAGTTGGTTGGTTTCGTGGCCAGTTCTCTGTTAATGTTCTGGCGACCTCAGCCCATATGTTTCCCATGGAGTTCATATCAGCCGCCCGTGGCGGCCAGTCCATGACGTTGACGCCAATCGTGGAGAGCCGCTGCTGAACAAATGCAGACTTGTGAATGGGAGAATGGTCCCCTTGCAATGTGACGCCCCCTTCTGCGTACAGCATTCGCACTGACGGAAGCATCACATTTTCCAATATGTGGGCATACTGTACGCTCTCCAGAGTTCCTTCTGACCTATGAAGGATTCCCGCCCCTCACGCAGAAATCCAACCCCAGCAGGTAACAGATAGCCGGCCACTTCTTCTCGTCGTGGTTGCATATTCGCGTCGATGGCGAGTCCCTTGGAGCCTGTAAACGATTCGTGCACCGTCGTTACTGGTGGAAAACACCTTCTCATCAGTGAAAATGACGTTGTCCCACGACGCCCTCAGATGCATGCAGTCCAGCGTCCCTCAGCCTTCGGCGAATTGTGTCACTGGAGCCGAGGAAGTTGGTCTCCCGCCGCAACTGCTTCGCGTTCAGGAAGGGATTTTCTCTGCTCCTAGACACTAGGTCCCTGTCTTCCTGCTATGAGCTCACTCTCACAGTCCAGCGTCCCTCAGCCTTCGGCGAATTGTGTCACTGGAGCCGAGGAAGTTGGTCTCCCGCCGCAACTGCTTCGCGTTCAGAAAGGGATTTTCTCTGCTCCTAGACACTAGGTCCCTGTCTTCCTGCTATGAGCTCACTCTCTTCCTTCCTGAGCCAGGAGCCCTGTTGGTGGTGCCTCTTTCAAGGCAGATCCTCCACCATCTCGTTGCCGTGGTATGTGGTACGCCATACCGTCTGCAAGCTTCTCTGATGGAACATCCTCCTTCTTCAATGAGTGCGACGACTCTGTCTCGAATAGACCTCTCCCAGTGAGCCATTACGGCAGACAGCCTGATGTGTATTTTTTTTTTTTTTTTTTTCCTTTATTGAATTTCAATTCCCCCCAAAGGGGGCGGGCTGGCAGCAGCTTAGGACGCCGCTCTGCAGCCTACAGATTTTCTGACAAAGAGCAGGAGAATAAATAATAATAAAAAACAGGCGATAAAATCGGGGACTTAGTGAGTAACAAGGTGAAAAGAAAATGGGGAAATTAACACAAGCAACAGAGGGATGATGAAGCGAATAAAAATACATACGGAGCAGACAGGGAAAACAATAGACAGTTAAAAAAAACACGGCGACAGTCTGGATTCTGTTCGCAAAGTATGTAAAATTCACACCAAGCGACAGCATGGTTTCTGTTCGCAACACAACACTGAATAGGCACTAGAACACAGCACGAAAAAGTCGGCAAAGGTGACACCACAGTCGAGAGCAGGTGGGGAGAAACTGGACAGGAGATGGGAAAACAAAAGGGGGGAAAGGAGAGTAAAAGCGAAGGGGGGGGGGGGGGGAACCGGGAAAGGAGCTGATGGAGGATGAGGACCCATAAGAGGGGTAGGGGGCAGATGCGACAGGGAGGGGGGTAGGTAGAGGAGGGGAATACAAAAGGACTGGGGGGGAGAAGGGAGGTAGGGAGAGCCGTAGTGGGGAGGAAACAGGACGGAAGGGGGGGGGGGAAGAGGGAGCCCAGGGAAAGGACAGAGGAAAGGAGGGGGAGGGAGGATCAGAGTTGATAGGAAGGATAAATGGAGGGAGAGAGGGCATCATCCGGGAGGGGGAGCTGATGGAAGCCACCTTGGGAAAGGAGATGGAGGGTGTAGAGATGGAGGGTAGGGGGGACACAATGGTGAAGACGTGGCAGGGGGCAAGGATGGGAGAGGAGAGGAGCAACCAGGGGGTGAGGGGGTTCAAGACGGCGGGAGGTGTAGAGGATGCGGATATGTTCGAGGAAGAGGAGCAGATGGGGGAAAGGAATGAGATCATAGAGGATCCGCGTGGGGGACGGGAGGCGGATACGGAAGGCGAGGCGGAGTGCATGACGCTCAAGGATCTGGAGGGACTGATAGAATTTGGGGGGGGCAGATATCCAGGCAGGACTGGCATAACAGAGGATGGGACGGATTAAGGATTTGTAGGTGTGGAGGATGGTGGAGGGGTGCAACCCCCATGTCCAGCCGGAGAGGAGTTTGAGGAGGCGGAGGCGGTTGTGGGCTTTGGATTGGATGGATCGGAGATGAGGGATCCAGGTGAGGTGACGGTCAATGGTGAGGCCAAGGTAGGTGAGGGTGGGGGTGAGACGGACAGGACGTGCGCAGACAGTAAGGGAGAAATCCAGGAGCCGGAAGGAGCGAGTGGTACGACCTACGATGATTGCCTGGGTCTTGGAAGGATTTAGTTTCAGGAGCCATTGGTTACACCATGCAGAAAAAAGGTCAAGGTGATTCTGGAGAAGGCGTTGGGACCGTTGGAGGGTAGGAGCGAGGGCGAGGAAGGCGGTGTCATCAGCATATTGCAAGAGGTGCACTGGAGGGGGGGGTTGGGGCATATCGGCCGTGTACAGGAGGTAGAGGAGAGGGGAGAGGACAGAGCCCTGGGGCACACCGGCAGAGGGGTAGAAGGTGCGGGAATTGGCATGATGGATGGTAACGTAGGAGGGGCGGCGGGAGAGGAAGGAGGCCACCAGACGGATGTAGTTGATAGGAAGGGCGTAGGTTTGGAGTTTAAACAGGAGACCGGGATGCCAGACACGGTCGTAGGCCTTTTCAAGGTCAAGTGAGACAAAAATGGCGGAGCGACGGGAGTTAAGCTGGAGGGAGAGGAGATGAGTGAGGCGGAGGAGTTGGTCATCAGCAGAGAAGGAAGGTCGAAAGCCACATTGGGTGTTTGGGAGGAGGTGGTTTTGGTGGAGGTGGAGATGGATGCGCCGGGAAAGGATGGATTCCAAGAGCTTGCTGAACACCGACGTGAGACAGATAGGACGATAGGAAGAGGCATCAGATGGAGGCTTATTGGGTTTGGAGAACATCAGGATACGGGAGGTTTTCCACAGGTCGGGATAGAAGCCAGTGGCAAGGATGACATTGTAGAGGGCGGCAAGGAGGGAAATGAAGGAGGGAGGGCAGTGTTTGAGGTGGCGGTAGGTAACGCAGTCGTGGCCGGGAGCAGTGTTGCGTTTAGTGCGGAGTGTGAGGCTGATGTCCTGTGTAGTGAGGGGAGTGTTGAGTGCAGATGGTGGGGTGTGGCCCAAGTACTGGAAGCTAGGAGCAAGGGGAGGAACAGAGGTATCCGTACGGTCCACGACATCAGGGAAGAGGGAATAATCAAAGTGGGGATCATCTGGGATGGAAAAAACATCAGAGAGGTGGGAGGCAAAGTGGTTGGCCTTACTGAGGGTGTCAGGAAAGGGACGGTCATTAAGGAGGAGAGGGTACTGGGGGGTGGGGCGGTTCCCAGTAAGGCGGTGGAAAGCAGACCAATACTTGGAAGAGTTGATGGGGAGCGTATTGTTGAGGTGTGTACATGTCTGGCGCCAGGCTCGGCGTTTCTTCGCAACAAGCAGGTTGCGGATGTGTCGCTGTAATTGCCGGTGGCGGGTAAGTGTATCCCGGTCACGAGTGCGGAGAAAAGAGCGGTAGAGGCGGCGGGACTCCCGAAGGAGAAGGATGGCCTGTGGAGGCAGGGCAGGGCGGTGAGGGTGGATGGCTTTGGTGGGGATATGGGTGGCGACGGCGTCAGACAAGGTCTGGTGCAGGAAGGCAGCAGTGCGAGAGATGTCATCAGGAGACTGGAGGATAAGGTCGTGGCTGTCAACCTGGGTGTGAATGGAATCCCGGTAGGCATCCCAGTTGGCACGGGAGTAATCATGGACAAGTTTAGGAGGGACGTCAGGGCGAGGAGTGTGGCGGGGATGGCGACCGTTAGAGATGGTGAGGAGGACAGGAGCATGGTCACTGCCAATGAGGTCAAGGACATCCGCGGTGATGCGCCCAAGAAGGTTGGGAGAGGCAAGGACTACATCAGGAGTGGTGTTGGATTCGGGCCGGGTGTGCTGGGGCAGGGGAACCAGGTCTCCCTGGAGAGTGGTGAGAAACTGATGCCACCGCCAGAGGTCGGCAGGATCACGGCTGTGGATATTGAGGTCGGCGGCAATCACGTAGGTGGAGAAGGTGCGGTCAATGTGGGCCAGGAAATCGTACGGGATGGGGGTGCGAGGGCGGACATAAATGGTGGCACAGGTGATGGTAAGGCCGGGGAAGAAGAGGCTGAGGGTGAGATGCTCGGCAGGATTGTTAAGGAGAGGTTGGGGCCGGACTGGGAGGTGCTTGAGGTGGCCTATAGCAACTCCGCCACGTGCCAGAGGGTACGGGTTATCGGTGCGATGTAGGGTGTAAGGGGCAGTGGAGACGGAGATACGGGGCTGAAGGAAGGTTTCATTGAGGACGAAGGCATCCACGCGGTGCTGACGTAGGGTGTGGAGGAAGAGGAGTTTGTGGGTGGGCAGGGAGCGAATGTTGTGGTACAGGATACGGTACGGTTGTTGTACCATGGGAGTGGAGAGTTAGACGAGGGTGGTGAGGGGGGTGAAGGTGAAGTGGGCCTGGTTGTGGGAGTAAGTGGCATAGGTGGTAAGATGGAAGATGGATCGGGCAGCGAGGGCGATTTGGGAAAGAGTGTGGGAGCGCTGGAAGGGGTGGATGTTTTGGAGCACAATGGTGGTGAAACGGATGATGTCCTCAGCAGTAGGGGGAGGGCGGAGCGAGTTGTTGGGGTGGATGGGGTCATCAACAGGACGGACACGGACGGTGAGCTCAGGGGTTACTGGTGGAGGTTTCGCTTTACACTTCGAGGAGTAGGTAGGATGGGGTTCATTACAAGTGTTGCAGGAGGGGGGAGAGGTGAGGTTGGGGCAATGCTTGAGGAAGTGGGAAGCTTTGCAGTGGGGACAAGTAGGGGGTTCTTGCAGGCAGAGGTAACGTGGTCGTTGTAGGTGAGACAGCGTTGGCAGCGGTAGGATTGGACTGGGGAACGGGAGGGGTCCACCTTATGGCGCTGATTGTAGATGAGGGCTCCCTCGGTGAGGAGGCGGTCAATGGAGGAGGAGGATTCAGTGAATATCCGCATGAGAAAAGTCGGCCCGGCATCATTGAAGATGCGACGGGCCGAGCGGATTTCGATGTCGGGCCGGGAGTTGAGTTCCGCCAACACCTCAGCCTCCGTGATCACGGGGCTAAGCTTCGTGATCACGGCGGTGAAGGTCGGCGGACGTCGGGGAGGTTGAGGCTGACGGGGAGAGGACGGGGGTGGTAGGGGGTGAGGGTTGCACGTTGGCCAAATTGGATACGAGGGATGCGGGAGAGGAGGTCGGTGTGGAAGGAAGCATTGGGGGATTTTATGAGGACCGAGTCCTTGCGAGGAATCAGTTGGGAGATGGGAGCATTGGGGCAGTATTTCCGGATGGCGAGAGTGAGGGAGCGGGCATCAAGGAATTGAGGGTCAGGATTGGAGAGGACAAAGGTGTGGGTGGCAGGCGTGGCGGGGGCGGGGGTCGGGGCCGCGTCCATGGGAGTGGGTGGGTCACGGGGATTGGGGGTTTTTTTGGAGGAGACTTCGGGGGAAGGGTCAGCATTCGGGCGCTTGGAAGGTTTCGTGGACACCACTGGGTGGGGAGGGGGCAGGGGGACGGGTTGCAGGGGGAGATGGCGGGGGGCAGGACCACCCTGAGCAGCGGAAGACGCAGACAGTGGGGGCGTGGGTGTCACTGAGACTGTGGAACGTCGAGCAGAGATCCGTGCTGGCTTGGAGCCTGTCGGAGGCGGTGCGGGGAGCGGCGGAAAGTCTGTAGCTGTCGATGGGGCGACAGTGATAGGGGAAGAGGAGTTGGGGGTGGGTACAGCCGAAAGTGGCGCAGGGGTGGGGTGGACAGGGAGAGAAGGAAGGACGGGAAGTGGGGTGGAGGATGAGCTCCATGTGATGGTGGTTGGAGCAGCGGAGGGAGAGGTGAAAATGATAGTGGTAGTGGTGGTGGGTTGGGACATGGCGGCGGCGCGCGAGAAGGGCGGCGGCGGCGACCAGACGGCGACGGCGGCGACCGGCAGGCGGCGGCGGCGGCGGTGGCGGCGGCGAGCACCGGCAGGCGACGGTGGCGGCGGCGAGCCCCGGCAGGCGACGGCGGCGGCGGCGGCGGCGGCGGCGGCGGCGAGGACCGGAAGGCGGCCAAACGGCGGCGCAGACGGCGACCAGCAGGCGGCGGCGGCGGCGGCGGTGGCGGCGGCGGCGGCGGCGACCAGGCGGCGGCGGCGAGCCCCGGCAGGCGGCGACGGCGGCGGCGGCGGCGGCGGCGGCGGCGGCGAGGACCGGAAGGCGGCGACCAAGCGGCGGCGGCGGCGGCGGCGGCGGCGACGGCAAGCAGACGACACGGCAGGGAAACGGCGGGAATCTTCCACGTCGAAGGTGCACCCTGAGAGTAGCCCAGGCAGTAATAATACTCTTCGATGAAGAAGAGAGGGAATCCAACCCTCGAATGTTGGATGTGTATTTCTGCTTGCCGCTCTTATATTGATGCCAGGAGAGGAAGTAAACATATTTACGTCAAACGGAGCGGCAGAGGCATGCGGCGCAGCCATGCTGGCTCGTCACGGGCTGTTGGCCCACCAACGCCACCGCCAGCTCGCTCACTTCCGTCTCGCCTCGGCCAGCCTGGCTGGCCCGTAGCTCGCGAGCCGCGGCTAGTACAGACCCGGGCCGCAAGGCCACGGTCACCCTTTGAAGGATCAAAAGTTACACCTAACCTACCCAAGTCTGTAGTACAAACTAACACAGCTACAGCTATTATGCTATAACATGTGCAGGCACACCTACAGTTGACGATTCAGTCAAATATTTGACAAACAATACGTTCAAAAATACATTCATTTTAAACATAGCTACCACAAAATATTTCACCTAGCTAGCAATAGCATGATGCAGGAAACTATTCTTTCTTGTAAGCGCTCTGCATTAGATGTAGCCCTAAGAAAACTTGTCTTCAACCACGACAACTAAGCGGAATGTAAAAGTAAACAGGTTTGGCGACAGCTTCTCCAAATAATAGTATATACGTACTATATAATACACGTTTTGTGCACTTATAACATGTACTCAGTGTCTCTGAAACAATACATGCTGCACGACGGAAATTACTTTCTGTTAAGGCACTTCATTTACATCTCAATGATACACGACTACTAGAGAACATTGCTCTTTAGGGCAGTCAATCCACTTGTAAATTAACACCATGATATCGCAGATATTAGACAACACGTTACTAGCGATGAGAAAGGCCTTAAGGTTTGCAACTAAACATGCTACTCCTAGCTACTACTGAATAAGAATTTGATTATTAACGTGTCTTCATAACCATGTGTGCGGCGTTCGACTCTCAGTCAGCGTAGACGTTTTCGTTGTCTTATTTCCAGTTAAACGTGCGCACATCTCGCTATTGGTGGACCAACATTGGACATTTCTCGTCTGTTCCTGGTTAGACAACGACGGCGGTAGGCGCGCCGGGTTCGAATCCCGGTCAGGCAATACAACTTCAGTCGTCATTTAAGGTTCCAACTTCACTACTGGTGACAAACTGTGATTTCTACATTCTGATTTTTACGTACTTATTCAACAATCCGATTAGGTGCTGGGTTCGCATCCTTGTCACCAGCATTACATGATGGCACATCAGTTTTAAACATGTGCATCCTTTGTTCCTTGACAGTGCAACAATATACAACGAACGTCTTTCGAGGTTAACTACCAGGAAGGTAGTTGTCATGTTAGGGTTCCTGGTTTCGTACAAACGTTATCGTCATTTACGTTCAAGTTGAGAACTGATAACTGATACTGGTGCAAACATCAATATTTGACGTCTCTTTCTGTCTAGTGATCGAGTCTCGATAAGGCACAAAGCTTTGCTTGTTTAACAATGGCTTTACGTTCTAGGTTTGCATCCGGATGCAGAAAGAAGACGTTGGTCATGTCATTTAAAGTACAACTGTGTGTACACGTAGCTGTTGTGTTACGAGAACAATGATATTACTTGTGATTCGCTGTTAATGTTGGGATTTCCGTAGAGTGGTTGCCGCCGTTAATCACGTTTTCTTTTAGCTGCTTAGTATTACATAAAGTTGACGTGAAACCACTCCCCACTGAACGTTGAACGACGTTCAGCATGTGTTGGGTAAACTTTTTAGACAGCAGATAACTTGTTTCCAATTGCCATACAACTTTATAAATCCATATACTGTCTCAAATATTTAATTGGACCTAAGAATTACTGAACGGTTTATGTGACAAAATTAGTTGTTCCATAACGTTTGAAATGTCACTTATTGTAATTAAATTAAGTTTACAAACGTTAAGGACTGTCTGATCTCTTCTGTACTATCGTGGTGTTACTTTACATCTGGACAGACTGTCATAAAGACCGGTGTTCTCTAGTACTCTCTAGCAGTACCCATTGTGTATCTTACAACGACTGTACTGTGGAGGGTTGCGACGATGTGCAACACAGATACGCTATGTTGGTTGCATACATTCAGGTGCAGCCGACATGTTGGAATTCAGGCGTGACCCACTTTTTTTGCTGTCGACTGTACATACTACTGAGACGAGAGGATACATTTCGAACATTAAACAACCTAGCAAACGAGGTATCACGGAAAGTGCTATCAGAATATCTGGAGGACAATCTCTCACCGCCTGTGCACGGATAGGTCGACTACCTTTAAATGCGAACATTTTTAGGTTAGGCTTTACTGTGACTGTTACTGACATTAAATGAAACAACAATTGCACTGTTACCAGTCACCGTTTTATATATTTCCACGACGCGTTTCGAAGGTTTAAACCTCCATCGTCGGGTGGATGGAGGTTTAAACCTTCGAAACGCGTCGTGGAAATATATAAAACGGTGACTGGTAACAGTGCAATTGTTGTTTCATTTAAAATTAGGTCGACTACTACTACAGTTGTAATCCACCACGTGCAGGACTATGGGGAGTGGGGTACAACAATGCGGAACCAAGACAAGCACCGGAATTGACGTAGGTCAGATTCTTTCATAGTAAGTAGAACTTAGAATTAGGAAACAAAAAACAAGAACCTGCAACGATATTCAATTTATCCTTGGCCTGCCTAATGTCATGGGCACGCTCATCGGGATTAGCTCAGTGGGAAAGGCCGTGCAGTAGGTTTATACACTTGACTGACACACCTCTGACGCTGCAGGCAGTGTAGAGTTTTAGTCACTAAGTACACCATTAACCTTTGTAACACTACTGTAGCTCACCTGTAAACCTTGTAAATTAACTGCTAACAATATTGTAACAATTAAGGACCGACTAATTATATGAGGTGGTGGGTTGTATGTATAATATAAAGATCAAGAATAAAGAATTTAAAAAAAAACTAAAAAAGTTGTGTACGATCCAGCTGGGGGAGGCGTGCTGTTGCAGCCTCGTAGCCACCTAAATGTCATCAATCACTGTCCTGGACTACTCCTGTGGAGGTGACTGGGGCATTGCAGCTCAGCATCAGAACATATAGTGTTGGCTATCACTCCCAAGCGCACTATCTCGCACAACTCCGCAGGGCCTGGGTGGATTGCACACATCTTTGGTTTCTGGCGACCTGCAAGGAGCCGTGTCAACTGCCATCCTTGACCTAGGACACCGTACGTCACCACCGTGATCGACGCAATTGCGCGTTCTGCAGTTGGCTGCGTTTGCTCTCACACAGAGCGGCCCTAAGGCCGGCTGCAGTGCTGTATAAGCCAGCCTGATTAAACACCTGTCAATACTACAAATGTTTATGTTATGGCTCCGTGCTCGTAGTCAGTTATTATGTCCAGCCTTGTCATCAAATATGGGGTGTCTAGGAAGCTTGCATAAAAAATTCAAACAAATCGTATTAATGAGATTTATTATAAAATGAAAAGAGACAATAATTAACTTTGACAGTTGCACAGAAGTGCCGCAAGCAAAGGGTGACACACGAAATAAACAAGTTTCTTCATTATATATAATTCCAAGTGGCTAGTCTTGAAGCTCCTATTGAACTGGACCGCGACCAGTCTGGCGCGGCCCTTATGTCCTCTTCACATAAGAGTCGCTGCTGTCGTATTGTCGTCCTTGAGAGGGGACGGTCAGCGTGCGACTGGCGGCGTCTTTTCACACCCATCTCCTCTCTATCGTTCCCGACCGGCGTGCCAGCGCTTGCCTTTACGGAATAAAAGTTTAACTGCAGAGCCTGGCGTGAATATGCCTCTCGCTCACCATTTCTCTTTCCCATCCTGATGCATAGCCACCCAGAATAGGCCAGTTCTCTATTTATATGTGTGTGCGTTAATTTTTATTTCACTCTTGCATGCAGTGCTTACATGTTCCTATTTTTTTTCCCCCTATAGGTGCTACTGACATCGAGCTGCCACAGGAAGTAACGCCTTTTTCTATTCAGGGTTCGTGGGGCATATCATCGGTCATTGAGGAACGGATACATGAGTATTAACACTCATTCTAAAAATATTAATAATTTTTTACGGTTGCATAGAGTGCTTATGATGTGTTCTTCTCTTGTTTCTGTACGTTTACCTGATGACCAAAATGGCCTTGCTGTACTGGTACTGCGATCGGCTGAAATCAAGGCGAAACTACAGCCGTAATTTCACCCGAGGGCATGCAGCTTTACTGTATGGTTAAATGATGATGGCGTCCTCTTGGGTAAAATATTCCGGAGGTAAAATAGTCCCCCATTCGGATCTCCGGGCGGGGACTACTCAGGAGGACGTTGTTATCAGGAGAAAGACAACTGGCGTTCTACGGGTCGGAGCGTGGAATGTCAGATTCCTTAATCGGGTAGGTAGGTTAGAAAACTTAAAAAGGGAAATGGATAGGTTAAAGTTAGATATAGTGGGAATTAGTGAAGTTCGGTGGCAGGAGGAACAAGACTTTTGGTCAGGTGAATACAGGATTATAAATACAAAATCAAACAGGGGTAATGCAGGAGTAGGTTTAATAACGAATAAAAAAATAGGAATGCGGGTAAGCTACTACAAACAGTATAGTGAACGCATTATTGTGGCCAAGATACGAAGCCCACACCTACTACAGTAGTACAAGTTTATATGCCAACTAGCTCTGCAGATGACGAAGAAATTGATGAAATGTATGATGAGATAAAAGAAATTATTCAGGTAGTGAAGGGAGACGAAAATTTAATAGTCATGGGTGACTGGAATTCCTCAGTAGGAAAAGGGAGAGAAGGAAACATAGTAGATGAATATGGACTGGGGCTAAGAAATGAAAGAGGAAGCCGCCTGGTAGAATTTTGTGCAGAGCATAACTTAATCATAGTCAACACTTGGTTCAAGAACCACGAAAGAAGGTTGTATACATGGAAGAACCCTGGAGATACTAGAAGCTATCATATAGATTATATAATGGTAAGACAGAGATTTAGGAACCAGGTCTTAAATTGTAAGACATTTCCAGGGGCAGATGTGGACTCTGACCAGAATCTATCGGTTATGAACTGTAGATTAAAACTGAAGAAACTGCAAAAAGGTGGGAATTTAAGGAGATGGGACCTGGATAAACTGACTAAACCAGAGGCTGTACAGAGTTTCAGGGAGAGCATAAGGGAACAATCAACACGAATGGGGGAAAGAAATACAGTAGAAGAAGAATGGGTAGCTTTGAGGGATGAAGTAGTGAAGACAGCAGAGGATCAAGTAGGTAAAAAGACGAGGGCTAGTAGAAATCCTTGGGTAACAGAAGAAGTATTGAATTTAATTGATGAAAGGAGAAAATATAAAAATGCAGTAAATGAAGCAGGCAAGAAGAAATACAAACGTCTCAAAAATGAGAGGGGTAGGAAGTGCAAAATGGGTAAGCAGGGAAGGCTAGAGGACAAATGTAATGATGTAGAGACTTATCTCACTAGGGGTAAGATAGATACTGCCTACAGGAAAATTAAAGAGACCTTTGGAGAAAAGAAAACCACTTGCATGAATATCAAGAGCTCAGATTGTAATCCAGTTCTAAGCAACGAAGGGAAAGCAGAAAGGTGGAAGGAGTATGCAGAGGGTCTATACAAGGGCGATGTACTTGAGGACAATATTATGGAAATGGAAGAGGATGTAGATGAAGATGAAATGGGAGATATGATACTGGGTGAAGAGTTTGACAGACCACTGAAAGACCTGAGTCGAAACAAGGCCCCGGGAGTAGACAACATTCCATTGGAACTACTGACAGCTTTGGGAGAGCCAGTTCTGACAAAACTCTACCATTTGGTGAACAAGATGTACGAGACAGGTGAAAGACCCTCAAACCTCAAGAAGAATATAATAATTCCAATCCCAAAGAAAGCAGGTGTTGACAGATGCGAAAATTACCGAACTATCAGTTTAATAAATCACAGCTGCAAAATACTAACGCGAATTATTTACAGACGAATGGAAAAACTGGTAGAAGCCGACCTCGGGGAAGATCAGTTTGGATTCCGTAGAAACACTGGAACACGTCAGGCAATACTGACCCTACGACTTATCTTAGAAGCTAGATCAAGAAAAGGCAAACCTACGTTTCTAGCGATTGTAGACTTAGAGAAAGCTTTTGACAATGTTGACTAGAATACTATCTTCCATATTCTGAAGGTGGCAGGGGTAAAATACAGGGAGCGAAAGGCTATTTACAATTTGTACAGAAACCAGATGGCAGTTATAAGAGTCGGGGGACATGAGAGGGAAGCAGTGATTGAGAAGGGAGTGAGACAGGGTTGTAGCCTCTCCCCGATGTTATTCAATCTGTATATTGAGCAAGCAGTAAAGGAAACAAAAGAAAAATTGGGAGTAGGTATTAAAATCCATGGAGAAAAAATAAAAACTTTGAGGTTTGCCGATGACATTGCAATTCTGTCAGAGACAGCAAATGACTTGGAAGAGCAGTTGAACGGAATGGACATTGTCTTGAAAGGAGGATATAAGATGAATATCAACAAAAGCAAAACGAGGATAATGGAATGCAGTCGAATTAAGTCGGGTGATGCTGAAGGAATTAGATTAGGAAATGAGACACTTAAAGTAGTAAAGGAGTTTTGCTATTTGGGGAGCAAAATAACTGATGATGGTTGAAATAGAGAAGATATAAAATGTAGACTGGCAATGGCAAGTTAAGCGTTTCTGAAGAAGAGAAATTTGTTAAGATCGAGTATAGATTTAAACGTCAGGAAGTCGTTTCTGAAAGTATTTGTGTGGAGTGTAGCCATGTATGGAAGTGAAACATGGACGATAAATAGTCTGGACAAGAAGAGAGTAGAAGCTTTCAAAATGTGGTGCTACAGAAGAATCCTGCAGATTATATGGGTAGATCACATAACTAATGAGGAGGTACTGAATAGAATTGGGGAGAAGAGGACTTTGTGGCACAACTTGACTAGAAGAAAGGATCGGTTAGTAGGACATGTTCTGAGGCATCAAGGGATCACCAATTTAGTACTGGAGGCCAGCGTGGAGGGTAAAAATCGTAGAGGGAGACCTAGAGATGAATACACTAAGCAGATTCAGAAGGAGGTAGGTTGCAGTAGGTACTGGGAGATGAAGAAGCTTGCACAGGATAGAGTAGCATGGAGGGCTGCATCAAACCAGTCTCAGGACTGAAGACCACAACAACAACAAAAAATGGTTCAAATGGCTCTGAGCACTATGGGACTTAACTTCTGAGGTCATCAGTCCCTAGAACATAGAACTACTTAAACCTAACAAACCTGCCGGCCGCGGTGGCCGTGCGGCTCTGGCGCTGCAGTCCGGAACCGCGGGACTGCTACGGTCGCAGGTTCGAATTTTGCCTCGGGCATGGGTGTGTCTGATGTCCTTAGGTTAGTTAGGTTTAAGTAGTTCTAAGTTCTAGGGCACTTGTGGCCTAGGATGTTGAGTCCCATAGTGCTCAGAGCCATTTGAACCTAACAAACCTAAGACCATCACACACATCCATGCCCGAGGCAGGATTCAAACCTGCGACAGTAACGGTCGCGCGGTTCCAGACTGTAGCGCCTAGAACCGCTCGGCCACCTCGGCTGGCCAACAACAACAACCTGATGATAGCATAGGCACTGAGCTGCCACAGGCCATAACGTAATTTTTTGGTCAGAGCTCATGGGGGATGTCACTGGTCATCAAGAAGTGAATACATGTGCTTTAGTACTTCGTCTACCAATAATAACTTACTATGCTTTTTTCTCCCTTTTCTTAGATGCAATTGTCACCATACATCAAAATTTGCTTCATAGGGTTTCGCATATTACAGATGGGGCATTTATCATGTTACAAAATGTAGACACACTGAACATTTGTAAATAAAATTTTAAGATACACTGCATTCAATGCTGTCTCAAAAATGTCTGTAAGCTATTTACCTTTTTCACAGTTAAAGGTTACTTTTGTAGAACTAATTTATAAACACTCATCTGGAGGAGGACTAATCACACCTCCAGTGTCGATGTATCCCTCATCATCAGCCCAGCTTGGGCTGTCAAACTTATGGGTCCAAGCATCATGGCCTGTGTTATCACACTCACTGTGGTCGCCATTTTCGACCCCATCACCACAGCCGCAATCACCAAGTGCGGAAACCCTATCAACCCAGCCCAAATCATCAAACTGGCGCTTTTGCAGTGGTCACCACCATGTTTGACTCTGTCACCGTGGCCTGGAGGGTCACGTTTGCTGTGCTCGTTTTCCAATCGACCTGCAAAAATTCTAGAGGCAAAATCCTAATTATACAGTTTTCGTCTACGGTCTGGACGTAGATAAGAAAAAAGCAAGCCAGGAGATGTGAATGTGAAGCATAAAGTAGTTGGACCCTTTACTTTTCCAAAGTAGCCAATCAGCGTCCCAAACATACATATTTACTGCTATTCTCCGAATTTGAGAAGTATCACTACATCTGGATCAAGAACATGTCCCACCTACTTCCTCCTAACTGAATAAAAATGAGTAAACTGCATTTTTGCCACAGATGCCTCAACTCTTTTACTAAGCGTGAATATAATTGACATAACCGCTCAGGTGAAACCAGGTTTCATCAAATATAGAGAGCAAATCCATGTTATGCCATTTACTGTTATGTCTGTGAACAGCCACTCACAATACGGAGGCACACAGTGTGGACGTCAAGTGGTGTGGTTATATGCATACATTCATGTCATATCACATCCACTTGCTTGGGACACTTTTATTTGCCCTACTCTGTATAAAACAATGAACTGCTTCAGCATAATGTATTTCTGCATATAAGCAATCTCTTTTTTGAAAAAAAAGAATAATTGTTAAAAAAGTATTGTAAATAACTTTAAAAATGTAGTGTTAATGATAATAAACCGTAAATTCGTCATATCAGTGTTATCATATATAGAAAATCCCAATCTTTAATTATGGATGTTATAGTATATATATATATATATATATATATATATATATATATATATATATATATATATATATATAAAATCACTGAGGTATATATTATGACTGAGTTTTACAGTATTGTCCAAATAATTGTTTTCTATATGCCTTGAATCTTGAATTCAGCCATGCATCATATTCAGACCTATGGGTGCAATTACAAACATAGGCATTCGTTCATTAAATTGAGCCTCCACAGACTTTATGCTTATAGGATTTTCATATGCGTATTTTTGTATCGGATGAACACATACAGTTCCACACTGTTCTAACTGATTTATATTTACACTGTGCACACACAAATACTCAAAAAAGTCACAGTGAGACCCAAGTTCCAGTAGCTGCTGCTACAGATATGGTATGACATTTTAGAACGACGTATATGAGAGGGCAGAAAGATACCCTGTGGACTGTGGCTGCTATTGCTGCTGTGGTTGAGGCAGGAACATCTGCATGCCCTCATCTGCAATAATAATAACAAAGACCTAAGTATAACAAAACACTCACACAATAATAACAATAATAATAATTAGATATCGATGGATAAAAAACTTACTTCTTCCCATTTGATTGATGCTGCTGCTAGCAACACTTCACACTAGTTGGACATACAGGCAGCACATGACAGCTCTCACGTAGTCGAACTGTAAAAATTAAAATTGCTCTGAGGGTGGGGGACTGGGCTCCCACATCATTAGTGCTCCAGGGGCCACTCGGCGTAATGATATTGACCATGCAGACTGGAGTGGTGCGGGATAGGGGAAAAAATTCCGAGATTTCTGATGCTGACGTCAACAACTTTTGGGCTTGTACTGGCAGTGATCCTCTTCTCGTATAGAGCCGCCTGGTAGAGTAAAATTTGTGAGAAAGTGATGAGGAATATTGCATTAGCCGAAGGTAAAATCTCCTGGGTTTTTAGGCCACGTCATATTTCTTCTACGCAACAGATGTTTTGATCCCTCTGCTGGAATCTTCTTCAGGATCTTGTGGTGTCCACGACTGACTGAACACTGCCAAGGGCCAGTGGTGCGTTCTCTTGTAAAGAGGGAGTTGTACTGTGCTTGTGCCGGAGAAGTGGGATTATTGGATAAAATTCCTGTAGCCGCCATTGGTTGGTCATCGGCAGTGAATAGAAAGGGGGAATGTTTACGAAAATATTGATATCCATAGAGGTGGCTTCCTAGGGGTTGTTTGTATTACTCACACATCGCGGCCGCATATTCACTTCCTTGATAGAAGTAATGGCTCTGAGCACTATGGGACTTAACTTCTGAGGTCATCAGTCCCCTAGAACTTAGAACTACTTAAACATAACTAACCTAAGGACATCACACACATCCATACCCGAGGCAGGATTCGAACCTGCGACCGTAGTGGTCGCGCAGTTCCAGACTGTAGCGCCTAGAACCGCTCGGCCACACCGGCCGGCTGATAGAAGTAAGTCACGAAGATAGATGGTTTTACGAGGGTCACTCCAAAAGAAAAGCACCCTATTTTTTTTTAAATCCATCTTTTATTCTACATGTTTGAAAGTTTTAGTGTGTAGATACATCCTTTAGGAACAATATTTTAATTTCTCCACATAATTTCCATCCCTCTCAACTGCCTTACGCCATCTTGGAACCAGCGCCTGTATACCCGCATGGTAAAATTCTGGACCAACCTGTTGGAGCCATTGTTTGGCAGCGTGCACAAGGGAGCGATCATCTTCAAACCTTGTTCCATGAATAGTCTTTCAGTTTCCCAAAGAGATGATAGTCCCATGGAGCCAGGTCAGGAGTGTAAGGCGGATGTTTCAGTGTTGTCCATCCGAGTTTTGTGATCGCTTCCATGGTTTTTTGAATGACATGTGGCCGTGCATCGTCGTGCAACAGCAAAACATCCTGCATTTAAATTTGTGGATGTAGGCTTAGAACTCCACAATGTCTATGACTCAGTCGAGCTTGAAGTTTCTTCAGTGTCGTCACATATGCAGCAGAATTTATGATGGTTCCACTTGGCATGATGTCCACAAGCAAGAGTCCTTCGGAATCGAAAAACACCGTAGCCATAAATTTTCCAGCTGAAGATGTGGTTTTGAATTTTTTTTTCCTTGGGTGAATTTGCATGATGCCACTCCATTGATTGCCTCTTCGTCTCTGGTGAAAAATGATGGAGCCATGTTTCATCACCTGTCACAATCCTTCCAAGAAATTCATCTCCACCATTCTCGTACTGTTCCAAAAGTTCACTGCATACCGTTTTTCTTGTTTCTTTGTGAGCCACTGTCAACATCCTGGGGACCCACCTGGCGCAAACCTATTTTAACACCAAGACTTTCAGTATTTTGCAAACACTTCCTTCCCCCACCCCAACGCAGCGTGACAATTCGTCCACTGTGATGCGTCTGTCAGCAGTCGCCAATTCGTTAACTCTCTGCACATTGTCTGGAGTGTGTGCAGTACGAGGCCTGCCGCTGCGACGACAATCCTCAATACTGCCGTGCCCGCTTTTATCACATAACTTGCTTGCCCACCGACTAACTGTATTGCGATCGACAGCAGCATCTCCATACACCTTTTTCAACCTCTTGTGGATGTTTCTCACTGTCTCATTTTCGCAGCACAGGAATTCTATCGCTGTCTGCTCTCCTCCCCCAAACAAGCCAACCCCAGGAATTCTATGACAGCACGTTGCTCCTGACGAACGTCAAGTGTAGCAGCCATCGTGAAGACATGCTGTGACGGCGCCACTCACGGGAACAGGTTGAACTAAGTTTAAAAACAAGAGGGAAGGATGTATCCACACACTATAAAACTTTCACACATGCAGAATGAAAACTCTATTTCTACAAAAATAGTGTGCATTTCTTTTGGAGTGACCCTTGTAACTGTCCTCTCTATTGAAGTTAAATTCGTTCTTAAAATTTTCAATCGCTTCTCGGACATCTCTTCTATAATAGTTGGTTTCCGTAGACAGCATATGGACGTTTTGAAAGTTGATGTCAGGGTCACAGTTCTCGTAAAATTATGTTAGCTCCGTTTTAATTGTGTTGCTATTTTCACGGACAACTCTCTCACCTCAGGACTGGGATAAAGAGGACAGAATAACATTTAACCATTCATCAATATTATCACATTTCGATGCTATGAAATAAAAAGATAGGTTCGAGAAACCGATGGACAAAATGCACGTAAAAGACGCCGTTCTGGATCCTAAACGAGTCGTGGTAAAGTTCTTGTCATAGGTACTCGATGAAGCAGCTGTCTCAGTTCTGGGCAAATGTCTGAATTTTGCAACTACACCTTGAAAAACTGTCACTGCCATCGAAGCATCCTTGTTTTCTCTTCCGAAGTTGCAGGCCGAAGAAGTGAGACGGTATGTGTCGGGAGTTCTACAGAAATTGTAACCACCTAAAAGCAACATTTCAGTGCAGGAATGGAAAGTGACCTCAAGAGACAAAAGCAGGTAAGGGGAGAGGTACAGTTGCTGTAAACGCTGTGAAATAGCACAAGAAGGTGAAACAGCTACTAGCGGATCCTGTGTACCGCAAGTTAATAACCGATCCGTCGAACAGAATTGTTCGTAAAGTGAAAAATCGATCAGACTTCAGAATAGATAGCTCTGTTACCAAGAATACCTGTCTCATCCATAATGTATGGTCTACCCAAATACACAAACAATCATGTCCTTTGAGACCAGTAGTGAATGGGATAAACTAGCCAACTTATCTTTTAGGATGTCGTTTGCCTAGAAAACCGATACATCTAGATGGAAAAAAGAAAGATTCGAACCTCTCTCTCTCTCTCTCTCTCTCTCTCTCTCTCTCTTTTTTTTTTTTTTTTAGAAATAATACGCATTGTCCACAAGTGACATTCTTGAAAGTTTCTATGTGAAATCTTTGTTTACTAACATACCAGTATCACATTCAATGGAGATCACAAGGGAGAAAGTTGATGCAAATGTTTGACTTCATTGAATTATGTCTTCGATCGAGCTGTTTTAAATACATAGGAGAATTTTATGGGCAGTCTGATGGGTTGCTATGGGTTCACCCTTATTATCAGTAGCAGGCCACATTTTCATGGAAGATTTTGAGCAACACATTAAGGAATGCTCGTTTAAAGCCTTCCTCTTGGTTTCACTTTGTGGATCACACATTTGTTATATGGCCACACACCAAAGGAGAACTTCGCAGGTTCCACAATTTCTTGAATGAATTTCACCCGAAAATGAGCTCTACCTTGGAGATTGAGGTTGATGTCGACCTCCCATTCCTACATATATTAGTATGTAGAAGATCGGACAACGCAGAGTATATAGAAAGCCTACTAACGAAATAGGTATTTAGATGCTACTTCGCATCGCCACCCAGCCCAGAAGCAAGCAATGTTTTCACGTGCCGACAAACAGCGACATCAGCAACTTGGAATCAGAGTTGGATTTCTTGAAGAAGATAGTCGTGGTCAGTGGCTATAATAGTATATCCATAGACAGGTCTTTTGAAGGGAACATTAATTTCACCGATAAGAATGATGAGGAACAATCTTTTCACACTATTAATCTACCTGTTGTTTTTGGGGTCACTGACCACGTAAGCAAAATTCTACAGGAAAATGGTGTACAGACCTCTTTCTTCAGAGAAAACAAAATGAAATACTTTTTCCGACGCGAAACGGACGTACTGATACGTCCATACTGCAGGCGTCTATGAAATGATGTGAAGCTGCAGCAACGTATATAGAGATGAAATGGGAAAGACTATTAAGCAACGTATTAAGGAACACGAACGTCACATGTGGCTGAAACAAAATATGAAATCTGCAGTATCAGAACATTATGAGAACTGTGGCCTCGACATCGACTTCCATAATGTACTTGCGTTGGCTAAGGAAACCACCATTTGTAGAAGAAATGTCCGAGGAGCGATTGAAATTTAAGACGAATGTAAATTCAATCGAGAGAATGGCTACAGGTATCTGGCTTCGTGGCTCCCACCCATCAAGGAAGTGAATTTGTGGCCACAGAATGCGAGCTATACAAACAGTGCCTAGGAATCCACCTCTGTGGACAATAAGATTTCGCGAAACATTCCTCCTCTCTTCCTCAGACCGTATCCAATGATGGTGACCCGCCAATAGCAGCAGGATGAATTTTAACGAATAACTCTTCTCCAGTGTAAGTGTGGGAAAAACCCTTCCTATCCAATGACTATGGCCCACCAATGGTACCCACAAGAATTTTACCCAACAATCCCGCTTCTCCAGCACAATCGTGAGACGAGTCCCCCTTTATCAGACACCTGCTTCCTTGACAGTGAGCAGTCAGCTACGAATGCTAAAAGATCCTGAAGAAAATCCCAGCACAGGAGTCGAAACGTATAGAAGAAACATAATATGACCCAGCAGCCCAGAAGATTTTACCTTCAGTGACAATGACCGCAAAAACCTGCAGAATCGCATTATCCGCCAGTGACCAGTGAGCACATCGTGTTGACATTTGCGCTAAGACAACGAGCGTGTGAAATTATTGCGAACCTGGCTAGCCTCGCTCTGTGTAACTTGCCAGTGCAGTGGTAATTCACAGTGCAGGCAACGCAATGTCTCCATTATCACGGTTTTTGTGGTGTTGCTGTGTATGTGACCAGGAGCAGCACAATGGCACAAATGTTGAGTTTGTAGCAGATTAATTCGCAGTCCTAGAGTACCACGAGCCCCGCCAACCGCAGCCATAGGTGTGTCCCTTGCACAAAGTTGGTATCGTAGCGCAGTGCCCCAGCCGGTCCTCCCCACCAGCTGGCAGACTCCTGCACAGCAGCCGCCTTCCGACAATGTGGTGGGCGCGCCTCCTGCCGCTAGGCCCAGCTTCAAAAAGCAGGGCGCCAGCACATGTTGCAGCCAGTTAACCGTCGGCTGACCGACTACCGGCCCAGTGCTGTGGGGCAGGAGCGTGATCGCCTCCCCACCACACCACAGAACCGATGCACAAGTTGGAAAAAAGGTGTTCATTTTGACAGCTGCTTCTTCCTGGACCTCATAGACCTGCTATCCAGTCTCGCCCCTCAGCTGCCCAGCCTTCTTTAAAGTACATTACATTTATCGTTTTCTATGGATCCCTCTCTGGGATGTGGAAAGAGTCGAAAGTTTTTTTTTTTTAACTCAGATGAATGGATATTGTACAATCCTAATGCAGCTGTAATCCTTGTGAAGATATTCATCGATGGAGTAGAAGGAGTTGGCCAACAGGAAATTCTTTAATTCACTCTGAAACCGATCTTTATCACTTACAAGACCTTTGATATGCTCTGGTAAGATACTGAATATACGAGTACCCATGTATTTGACTTCTTTTTGTACTAATGTTAAGCTTTTATAGTCCTTATACAGATTATTTTTGGTTCTGATTTTGTAATCATATTTTGCACTATTTTGTGTAAAAAGAGACATGTTGGAAATGACAAAGGACACCAATGAGTATAAGTAGTGGTTAGATTAACAAGTTTCTTAAAGAGGTCTCTGCATGATGATCTAGGACTGACACTATATATAATTCTAATGACTCGTTTCTGAATTTTGAAAATGTTCTATTTGTGAGAGGAGTTTCCCCAAAAGATGATTCCATAACTCATTAGTGAATGGAAAAAGGCCGAATAAACTAACTTCTTCATTTTTAAATCACCTATTTCTGCTATCATGCGTACTGCAAATGTAGCTGAACTAAGGCGTTTCATTAAGTCTAGAGTGTGAGTTTTCCAATTTAGGTTGTGGTCAATTTGTAGCCCTAAAAATTTCACACTGTCTACAACTTTAATTTCATTGTTTGAATACATTATATTTATAGGGTCAGGTATTGTTTGTGAGGTACTAAACTATATGTACTGGGTCTAGTCAAAATTCAGTGACAATCCATTTTCTGTGTACCACACATTGATACTTACAAATATTTCATTAGCTGATTGCTCAGTGAGACCACGGGTACTATTTTTTTATACCAATACTAGTATCTTCTGCAAATAAGACAAAATTTTCATTTTGTGACACTGCATATGGAAGGTCATTAATATACAGGGTGGTCCATTGATCGGGACCGGGCCAAATATCTCACCAAATAAGCGCCAAACGAAAAAATTACAAAGAACGAAACTCGTCTAGCTTGAAGGGGAAAACCAGATGGCGCTATGGTTGGACCGCTAGATGGCGCTGCCATAGGTCAAACGGATATCAACTGCGTTTCTTTAAATAGGAACCCTCATTTTTATTACATATTCGTGTAGTACGAAAAGAAATATGAATGTTTTAGTTGGACCACTTTTTTCGCTTTGTGACAGATGGCGCTGTAATAATCACAAACATATATCTCACAATTTTAGACGAACAGTTGGCAACAGGTAGGTTTTTCAAATTAAAATACAGAACGTAGGTGCGTTTGAACATTTTATTTTGTTTGTTCCAATGTCACACATGTACCTTTGTGAACTTTTGATTTCTGAGAACGCATGCTGTTGCAGCGTGATTACCCGTAAACACCACATTAATGCAATAAATGCTCAAAATTATGTCCGTCAACCTCAATGCATTTGGCAATACGTGTAACGACATTCCTCTCAACAGCGAGTAGTTCGCCTTCCGTAATGTTCGCACACGCATTGACAATGCGCTGACGCATGTTGTCAGGCATTGTCGGTGGATCACGATAGCAAATATCCTTCAACTTTCCCCACAGAAAGAAATCCGGGGACGTCAGATCCGATGAACGTGCCGGTCATGGTATGGTGCTTCGACGACCAATCCACCTGTCATGAAATATGCTATTCTATACCGCTTCAACCGCACGCGAGCTATGTGCCAGGCATCCATCATGTTGGAAGTACATCGCCATTCTGTCATGCAGTGAAACATCTTGTAGTAACATCGGTATTACATTACGTAGGAAATCAGCATACATTACACTATTTAGATTGCCATCGATAAAATGGGGGCCAATTATCCTTCCTCCCATACTGCCGCACCATACATTGACCCGCCAAGGTCGCTTACGTTCCACTTGTCGCAGCCATCGTGGATTTTCCGTTGCCCAATAGTGCATATTATGCCGGTTTACGTTACCGCTGTTGGTAAATGACGCTTCGTCGCTAAATAGAACGCGTGCAAAAAATTTGTCATCGTCCCGTAATTTCTCTTGTGCCCAGTGGCAGAAATGTACACGACGTTCAAAGTCGTCGCCATGCAATTCCTGGTGCATAGAAATATGGTACGGGTGCAATCGATATTGATGTAGCACTGTCAACACCGACGTTTTTGAGATTCCCGGCCGGCCGAAGTGGCCGTGCGGTTAAAGGCGCTGCAGTCTGGAACCGCAAGACCGCTACGGTCGCAGGTTCGAATCCTGCCTCGGGCATGGATGTTTGTGGTGTCCTTAGGTTAGTTAGGTTTAACTAGTTCTAAGTTCTAGGGGACTAATGACCTCAGCAGTTGAGTCCCATAGTGCTCAGAGCCATTTTTTTGAGATTCCCGATTCTCGTGCAATTTGTCTGCTACTGATGTGCGGATTAGCCGCGACAGCAGCTAAAACACGTACTTGGGCATCATCATTTGTTACACGTCGTGGTTGACGTTTCACATGTGGCTGAACACTTCCTGTTTCCTTAAATAACGTAACTATCCGGCGAACGGTCGGGTCACTTGGATGATGTCGTCCAGGATACCGAGCAGCATACATAGCACACGTCCGTTGGGCATTTTGATCACAATAGCCATGCATCAACACGACATCGACCTTTTCCGCAATCGGCAAACGGTCCATTTTGACACGGGTAATGTATCACGAAGCAAATACCGTGCGTACTGGCGGAATGTTGTGTGACACCACGTACTTATACGTTTGTGACTATTACAGCGCCATCTATCACAAAGAGAAAAAGTGGTCCAACTAAAACATTCATATCTCTTTACGTACTACACGAATATGTAATAAAAATGGGGGTTCCTATTTTTAAAAAACGCAGTTGATATCCGTTTGACCTATAGTAGCGCCATCGAGCGGGTCAACCATAGAGTCATCTGGCTTCCCCCTTCAAGCTAGACGAGTTTCGTTCTCTGTAGTTTTTTCGTTTGATGCTTATTTCGTGAGATATTTGCCCCGGTCACTATCAATGGACCACCCTGTATAATAGGAACAACAAGGGAACTAAAACAGAGCCCTGGGTCATCGCTTTTCGGATGGTTTCATATATTGAATGACTATTGCTGTGTGGTAAGCCTGATACAGACCCACAGTGTTTTCTATTAAAAAGATAGGATGAGAACCATGAGCCTGCTACTCCTGCTATCCCATAATAATTTAACTTTTGTACAAGGATATCATGCTTAACACAATCAAAAGCTTTAACCATATCACAGAATATTCCAAGTGGTAATAACTTTGGATTTATTGATTCTAATATATCATCTGTAAAAGTGAATATAGCTTGATCAGTTGACAATCCTTTCAGAAATCCAAACTGATTGCGAATGAGAATACTTTTCTGTACTAAGTGTTTATAAGGTGTATTGTAAATAGCCCTTTCAAACACTTTTGAAAATATTGCCAATAATGAAGTGGGACAGAAGTTTTCCACTAATGATTTGTCTCCTTTTTTGTGTAATGGTTTGACGGTAGCATATTTAAGCCTATCTGGAAAAATAACACTGTGAAGGGATTCATTACATAAGTAACTCAGTATGTCACAAAGTTCTGAGGAGCAACATTCAATTATGGTAGTGCTGATTTCATCATAACCACTGGAACATATGTTTTTAAGAGAGCTAATAATATTAGAACTCTCTTTCAGTGAGGTAGGATATAGTTGAATTTTGTCAAACTTCAGCGGAAATGCATTTTTTAAATGTTTTAAGCTGTCTTCTGAGGAACTATGGAAACCTAAGTTGTCTGCTACTGAAAGGAAAAAGTTGTTGAAAGTGTCTGCAATTTTGGAGGTATCTCTACTAAACTCATTATTTACATTTAACATAATTTCCTCATTTGTCTGATAAGTTTTTCCTGTTTCACTGTTACACTATGTTCCCTATAGTTTTTATCCTGTTATTAGAGGCATTTACTTTTTCCTTGAAAATAAATACATTTTGAGGTTGTGATTACTTTGGTTAGAATTTTACAATATAATTTGTAATGTGATTTAGCTCTGTAGTTATCGTTTTACCTTGACATAAAGTACAGTCTCCTTTTTGTTTTGCAAGATACTTCCATTTGTAATCCAAGGTTTTGGAACATTTAATCTATTTGCTTCGATTACTTTCTTAGAGCAGCACTTTTCAATGTGACCTATGACTGTATTAGAGAAACAGTTATATTTTTCATTAATCCTGGGTGAATTGTATACATCTTTGCAGTCTGTATTCCTCAAACAATTTTTTATACTTTCAGTTCCTATTTCATTTATTATTCGTAAAGTTTCCCACTTCCTATTATTAGTTGACTCAGACACCACTATATAAAATGTAAGCAACTGGGCATCATGATCTGAAAGGCCTTTAAATATTGGATTTATACTATGATTTGCTGGTGTGGTAGCATCTATGAAAATTTTATCAATAGCAGTGCTGCTGGTACCCATAGCCCTGGTTGAGAGCTGTACTAAGGGAATGAGATTATAAGAAGTGGTAAGAGACTTTAGTATGGATCTTGAGTAACTATCCTTCAGAAAATTTAAATTAAACTCTCCAATTAGTATGAGTTCATTATTTATAGAAGGTAAGAAATTTAATACTGCATCAAGCTGTTTAGTGAATAGCTGTAAATTACCAGTTGGAGCCCTGTATATTGGGACTATAATTATTTTTCTTTTGTGTATTTCTACTTGTGTGGCACATGCTTCAAAATGCTGATCACTACAGTAGTTAAGAATGTCAATGTTTTTATAATTGTGGCCCTTTCTAATATAAGTGGCAACACCTAATTCCTCCATCTCTTTTCTACAATACTTTGAAGCGAAGGTATACCTTTCCATATTAAGCATTCCAATTTCACTACCTAAATGATGTTCAGAAATACAAATAACGTCAGCAGGATTTGTAGACTGTAGCTCATCGAAACAGATATGGAATTCATTAATTTTGTTTGTTAAACCTCTGATATTTTGATGTAGTAAATTTAGTATTACTTTGTTTTTTTCTTCACGAGTATTATGCTTAACATTTTCAGATACATCTTGTTTCAATATTGAATGTGTAGATAATGAGCTTAACCTAAAAAAGAACTACTTCCATGAGTTGCAGTGTACCCCCTTAAAGAATTTGCTATCAACCTAGCCGGTATATCCTGCCCTATTCTATTGAGATGCAGGCCATGAGAAGTAAGGCCCCACCAGCAATTGTGTCAACAGGAACAAAACCTATCCCTGATCCAGCACCAGCCTGAAGCAATCGATCCAATGCCATATTGACCCTCGTCACAGAGCTGTTCAACTGGGGTCGATCGTACCGATTGAAAACAGGCACAAACTCAACATTAGTATGGTTCATTGCTGATGCTATTTTTACAATATCACTCTCAATACTGTAGCCCTGGTCCCTATCGACACTGTTCCCTGCTCCACCCACTATTATAACATGATCCTCCTTGGTGAAACCTTTACACAAAGATCCTATGCCCTCTATCACTTGGCTGAGAGATGCACTAGGCTTGAAAAAGTTTGAGACTTGGTATCTGTCACCTAATTTTCCCTGCAGAAGTTGGGCCAGACCTTTTCCATGACTGCTACCTAACAGCAGAATTTTGACAGTAAAGCCGTCCCACGCCACGTACGGGGTCGGCTATACGTAGGTTGTGAACTCTAATGCTGAAAGGTCAATAATGAGACTGGCAGTTTTGCTGGTAAGCCATGATTTGTCTTTAAAATAGCAAGAAGGAGCGACAGCGTTGCATATACGCTTGTGATCGTCGATACGAACAACTGTCTCATTTCCATTTTAATTAAATTTGTCCTATCTAATAATCGTACCCCACCTTTCCATTTATTAACCTCGCCACTAGTGGGGACAAGCAAACATGCTTGATTGTTAGCTCATTCGGGATGACGGAACGTTGGAGAGTACACGTTCAGCTTTTGATTTCTTGATTTGATGGCATAATTGACCATTTATTTAAGAGTTGTTGCTCGAAAATTGTCGCTGGAGAATTCCTTAAGGTCGTCGACTAAGAGCGCCCTCATGAACTGTATGCATGGATATATCAAAGAAACAAGCGGCTAACTTATTTATGGACTCATAAAAGATGTGGCATGTCCCTCAGAATACTGACAGCTTCAATGTCAGTTAATGTGTTTCCATAGCAATTTAGAGCTGTGACAGTAGAGCTACATCATAGTACTACAAATGATAAGAAAATCTTGTAATGTATACCATTGTCGCTACTGAAACCGAAAGTCTTTCATTCGAGATCACTTACTGTTACAATGTCAAAAACTGTACTTCTAAACCCTCACTTTCACATTGTCAAAGTATCTCACGCTATTCTGGTGAATAGTGAGTCTATCTTCTGATGCAATTAACGAATTTTCTAACTTGTTTATTTCATTCTATTTGTCCATAAGATTAGTGTAGCATTCTTTGGTAATTATTAGCTCTTCGCAAGACATTTAATGAGAATAACCCATTTTACATCCCAGAAAACACTTACTGTAACCTTTCCGACTAATGAATTCCATGCGGCTTTCTTTACTCAGCACCGCCGGCTTTCATCCATAGTTTTGATTGTTATTTCGTTTTGGCATCAATTGGTGAAGTCGCGCTTCATCGACGGTAACAAATCGGTGAACACAATCAACTGGATGCTTTTTAAAATAGGCCGTATATTGCTATGGAGGTCAGCATACAGCAAATTTGAAGACCCAAGCTGTAAGGAACAATCGATCAGAAACAGTAAAACATGGTAAGAGATGTGCTTTACTCATCTTAGTTGATAGTTCCACGATAAGCCGATGGACACCAGTTTTACCTCTAATTTCAGATTCTCGCTAATGGCACTTTGTCAGGGTGTATGCATGTAAACAGTGGTAAAAACCAAAAATACAGCTACTAATAGTAATAGCAGTAAC
Source organism: Schistocerca americana (assembly GCF_021461395.2). Classification (NCBI taxonomy): domain Eukaryota; kingdom Metazoa; phylum Arthropoda; class Insecta; order Orthoptera; family Acrididae; genus Schistocerca; species Schistocerca americana. The sequence continues at coordinate 96,958,366 of NC_060130.1, read as the reverse complement.
ACGTGTGGTGTTCGTCCCAGAAAAATGCTTTTCAGGGACAATTCGTACAAATCAGAGCATAGTGTGGATAACTACGAGTCAGCTGTAGATTCTGAATATGTTTCCGAACGCAGATACGTTTCAAAAGTTGATGCTAATCAAGTAAATATGAATATTTATTTAAGCAAGTAAACAATGTTAAGTTGTGTTCCTTATAGTTCACGTCAATTAACATGACGGGGTAATGGTAGAAACGTTAATGATCATCCTTAACATTGTTTATATACTGTACTAAGATGGTTGCTACAATTAATTCTATATTGTTCTTAATTACAGATTAATTTTTGAAGTTTTTATACTTTATTAATGCAAATCCTAATATAACCTACTGAGACAATTCGGACCTATTAAATTTGTACTTTTGTGTGGTTTTGCAGTAATGTTTCGTTAATTTGCCTAGCAAGTAAACAATGGTAAGTCAGTGCTAATCAGTGGTTAGTGCACTCAGTTTCCAAGTAAACAGTGTTAAGTACCAATTGACGAATTTTTATGAATAAAATTTCGGGTAGAATTTAACATTTTAAAAATTGGTCATGGTATTAGAAAACAATGGCTTAGCTGAGTAAAAAAGATCACATTGCGTGCACTTGAAACTTCTTATTTATGGGATTTTATTGAGTCTTTACTATGTAATTTCTCATAACAATCAAGTTGTCCATTGCCACTGTTTACAGCCAAGGATTTCATATAACACCAATGTTACACAATGTTTTCTCAGAGTTAAATCTTTGTTTAAAATGTACCATACTCTCTCTTCTGACACAAATTTGAAGTCAGCTATGTCATACACCTTAAATGGCCGATCGTCCATTATCATATTGTGGAACTTTTTGATGTCTGCGACTATGGATCATCTCGAAGTGAAATCAGTTTGAACATAGCCGTCTGTTTCTTGCATTATTTCAGTGTTACTCACTGTTGTGTTTGCGCAAGGGTCAAACAGTGATTTGATAGTAGAACTCTCGTAAATAAATTTCCAAATGCAGAATTTAAAATTTCAACACTCTTCCTGTTGTTTTCTGTTTCGACACCAGAGAGAACCACAAGCGGATTCGGTCTGATATAAAGTTGTGGTCTTAAAGGAGTGTTAATATGTAAAAACCAATGGCTGTAGCATAAATGAGCCAAAGCTGGGGCCTTTCATGTAATCTAATTACCTACGAGTGTGTTGGATCGGTACCAGGTTGAACAAACACCGGGTATTAAGACTATTGAAAGAGGACAACGAGAATTGCGTCAAGTTTCTTCGATTCGGGGGAGAGTGCCACAACAGAAATACTGAAGAAAATTAACTCAATGCTCTCGAAAAATGACGTACAAAACTTCTTATTAAGCTTCAATAACCTGTCCTTCGGAGGAATATCGGAAAATCTGACATCCTGTCTGTGACAATGTGGTTCTGGAAGGTCCCGACAATAACGTATAGCCCTGCGGACTAGTATCGTGGCCAGCTTAGCCAGCTGTGGTAGAATTCTCCGTTTAGGATCCATGGAGCAAACCACCCGATCAAGGTGATCCCACCACATATTCTCGAAAGGGTTTAATCCGGGGAGTCTGATGGCCAGGCGACTAGAGTAAACTCATCTGGTGCTTCGAACCACGCACGTACACTGCAAGTTGTGTGACACGTTGCATTGTCCTACTGGTAGATCCCATCATGCTGAGGAAAAAACAAACTGCATTAAAGGGTGTACATGGTCCACATGGATAGCTGCATACTTGTGTTGCTCAATTGGGGGTTCATAATGACGAGATCACCCAAGAAATGCCACGAAAACATTCCCCACACCATAACACTCCCTCCTCCGTCTTGGACACTTCCGACGATTCTTGCAGGGCTGTACACGCCAATCACCTTCTGTCCGATGGAGCACAAAACGTGATTTGTCTGAAAACGCCACCTGTTGCCACTCGGTGAATGTGCAGCTCCGTTCTTGGTTAACAGATTCTAGGCTTCGTCGCCTTTGAACAGCAGTCAACATGGGTATACGAATCAAGCGCCTGCTGTGGAGGCCCATATGCGGCAACTTCGGCAGAATAGTCGTTGAGGAAACACCGTCGGTAGCTCCTCGGTTCATTTGGCTGTTTATCTGACGTGCAGAAGGGCATTATTGTGGTGTCACCGCCAGACACCACACTTGCTAGGCCTTTAAATCGGCCACGGTCCGGTAGTATACGTCGGACCCGCGTGTCGCCGCTGTCAGTGATTGCAGACCGAGCGCCGCCACACGGCAGGTCTAGAGAGACTTCCTAGCACTCGCCCCAGTTGTACAGCCGACTTTGCTAGCGATGGTTCACTGACAGATTACGTTCTCATTTGCCGAGACGATAGTTAGCATAGCCTTCAGCTACGTCATTTGCTACGACTTAGCAAGGCGCCATTATCATTTGCTATTGATCTTGTGATGCATGTACCGTCAGACCGATGTTCACCAATTATGGATTAAAGTTAAGTATTCCAGAAGCTACGTACTTTTTTTACTAGACTCAACTCCTTTAACTGTTCCAGACCTCACGCCAGCCTGCGTGAGCTTAAACGCGTGCCTTTCGGCTTCCTCCTAGTGGCTGGGCTGTCTTGCCAAGCCACAACAATTATCATTGGCTTTCGGCCCAAGAATGGGAGCATTTCCCAAACGACTAAGTTTGTGAACTGTTCGTGTGCTGCTGTGGTTAAAGTATAGCGTGCATTGCAAAATGACACTATCCAAAACCAACGCCAAAGAAACTATGGTGCACCACGGGCCATAGATGACAGGGGTGAACAACAGCTGTGGAAATGTTTATGAGAGAACACACGTACAACTATTGAGCAAATGACCAAGGGTCTACCAACAGTGTCTCCTCAACGATCGTTCAATGAACGTTTCTGCGTGTGGCCCTCCAAGCAGGTGTCTGGTTCATGCACCTACGGTGATTGCTGTTCATAGGCGACGAAGGCTGGAATTTTCATTCCAGTATCGCAACTGGACGTCCACCGCGTCGCCATCTACTAGCAGGACAATGTAACGCGTCACACAGTTTGCAGTGTACGTGAGCGGATCGAACAGTTTACGGTATTCCCCTGGCCACCATATTGGGCAGATTGTCTCTGGGACAATCACCATCAGGTTGTTCGCGCCATGGATCCTCAACCGAGAACCATAGCGCAGCTGGCCACGGCACCGACTCCACATTCCTGTCGGTACCTTCCAAAACCTCACTGACTCAGTGGACATTTGGAGTCGGGTACTTTGTAAAACGTCATTGCTCATAGTGGCACTCAGCTGCACGTACTCAGTGGGCTAAACAAGACAGGAACAGGTTGGAAGCTCAGAGGAGACATTTAGTGCGGTCCGATGAATCACAGTTTTATCTCTTTTCAAGTGATGAATCCACTGACAGTACATTGAAGTGTTTAACTCGTACTGGGTGAAAAACGTAGCTAAGGCCAAGAGGTGATTTGCATTCTTTTTTCATACTATGATTTGGGACCATTCAGTCAGATTACTGTGAACATAACTAGGGTGTTTACTTCAGTATTCTCGGTGACCAAATGTTGCGGTTTGCTGTATATCCTCATAATGAGAATGCTGTATAGACCCCACAACAGGGTACATTCCTGGTTAAAGAACACTCTGGCTCCCCGTCATACCTCGATCGGCCCACAGGATGTCTCACAGAAAGTGTCTGGGCCTGCCTGGACCAACGCGTGAAACGTAGCTATCGACAACCCCGCAATTTGGGAGCTTTACAATATGTAACTGTGAATGTGTGCCCTCAGCTGGCTATGGTACACGTGAAGAAACCGTTAGATTCTTTTCTTCGTGGAACTGGGATCTGTATCAAGACTAGATGCCGTGTTCCACGGTATCAGCGTGATGTCTCCTGGGGGAGTGAGAATTTTTGTCCAGGGTCAGTAATCTAGACCTACAGTACCACTGCTTCATTTCTAAAGCTGTGCACCCGAGCTTCTTCGGGTGAAAGGCATTTAAGACAAGCCTTCACGGTGAAACTGATTTACCCTATGAAGTGTAGTATGGCTGAGGATTTCGTACAGTAAATTCAAATGAGTCTTTGTCATTAACTCTTTTTCATGTTACCTTTTCTGACTGGCAGTACGCGTTTGAAGGGTATATTCATCTAGTTTGTTTATGTTAAATTGTGTTTGCGTGGTAGGCGTTTCTTTATATGTGTCACTTTCGATCATAAAAGATCATATTGAAGACGAGAACTACTGCAGCTAAAACAATGGGTACTACAACTTAACAACAGCACCCTGAAATAAATAAGTTCTATTTGTTTTTTTAAGGCATTACATGTGCTTTCAGATTTAAAATGCTGTAGGCTTTTTTGTCGCAGACTTGTTTTGTGGTAGTTTGATGGAGTAATACCGTGCTCGTTTCCCCAGTGATGTAACTATCTCCTTTTTCGATGCAGCTTTTCGGACTGTATTTTGAGGCATATGGAATAAAAACGTTTCTGTAGAATTCGTTTGGTAATCAACAATCTTAGACGTGGCGTTATGGAACCATAGTCATTGACAACCACAACATTAATCTTGGTGCAGTGTAGGACGTTTGTTTAATTTCTTTTACGACGATTAGTTTTTAACGTCTCGCCGAAATCGAGGTTATTAGAGGTGGAACAGGAGCTGTGATCGATCCAATGATGGGGAAGGAAATCGAGCATGCCCTTTCAAAGGCACCATCCTGGCATTTTCCTTGAGTGATTCAGGGAAATCACGGAAAACCTAAATCAGGTTGGTCGGACGCGGGTTTGAATCGTCATCCTCCCTAATGCGACTCCAGAGTGCTAATCACTACGCCACCTTGTTCGGATTTAATTACTGTTGTTGTTCAGATTGCGTTAAAGTAGCGATTCTCAGCCTGGGGGTCTACACCCCAGGCGGGCGTGACAACACTGAATGGGGAGCACAAGATATTTGACAATTGATTAATTTACCGAAAAGAAAACTAAGCCAAATACGTTCTGACATAATACAATAATAAAATTCACATTTACACTGATATAATGCACTTACAAGTAGGACTGTATCAGAAGTGCACAATGCATTCAATAATTAACTTTCCAGTGCTAAATTAGAAACAGTTTACTAATTATTACGGACCCTCCTTTGACCTGCTTTGCAAAGCAAAGTTTTACAAAGAAGGGTTTAATATTAGAAATAGACACTCTGCATTCTTTTTCTGTATTTAGCTGAGATCTGTATTTCGTCTTCAAAGCAGCCAACGCAGAAAATCCGATTTCGCGGAGGTACGACGTTAAAAATGGTAACAGTCTATGAAATGCTCATCATTTAGCCTCCTCCCAAAATTCAGAGAGCAGTATATTACTAAACTGTCTTTTGCTTTCGCCTTTGCCATGAAATTTATAAAGATTTCTTCTCGGCAATTACGAGACCGGGACCATTTTGGAATGGATCCCTAACCCACTCGTGACGTGCTACCAAGTTTTCTTGAGCAACAAAATACTTTCTAAAGTTCTTTACCAGCGTGGTTAAATGATTTTCAATGGTTACAAAGACACTTCTCCATATTTTTCTTCAGAATGGTAAGTTTTTATACATGCATCCACGTTCGCGAACATTTTTAAGTCTTTGGCATTAAATTTGTGCTCCACAATTCCAGTTTTCTACAAAATTATTAACTTTATCACTCGTTTCCAACATATGTGTATTTGCTCCTTGGAGTTCAAAATTCAAGGTATTTATTTTCTCGAATACGCGGACTAAGTACCTCAATTTCGTCATAACTTAACCATCTCGAAACTTCTCGGGCCCCGGTCAGTTTTCCTCGTGTAGAAAAGTGGAGATTCCATTTGTTAATTCATAAATACAGTGCAAAAATTTCCCACGTGATAACCATCTTGCCTCGCAATAAAATAGTAATGCTGTATGTGCTGCACCCATGTCTTTATAAAGTGCTGAAAAAATTATTGATTTTAGGGGTCGTATTTTTATATAATTTATTATTGTTAAAACCTCTGATAACACAGCATTCCGACTAGGATTCATTTCTTTGGAAGCCAGAGCTCTTTTTATTATGCATTGTGCCCAATCATACAGCGGAGATTTTTGTTTCAGAAATGCTTCTATAACATGGTATATTCCAGTCACTGAACGAGCACCAGCGGTGTATATTCAGACACAATTTTCCATTTTATGTTTGCCTCATTTGCGAACTCACTAGGGAAGTACACCGAGCGAGGTGGTGAAGTGGTAGACATCCTGTACTCGCATTCGTGAGGACGACTACTCAAACCCCCGTCCGGCCATCCTGGTTTAGCTTTTCCGTGATTTCCCTCAATCGCTTCAGACACTCTGAATTATTTTTCTATATTTAGCTGAGATCTGTATTTTGTCTTCAAAGCACGGCCGACTTCCTTCCCCATCCTTCCCTAATCCGATGGGTCTGATGACCTCGCTGTTTGGTCCAAACCAACTAACCAAATACCTGACGTTTCACGGGTAGGTATTTATTCGAATCTTCTATTAGGCCATCTCGTCCTCCCCCCTCTGTCCATCTCCCCCTGTCCATCTCATTATCCTTCTCTCTGACCGTCTCCGCCTCCACCTTCTCTCTCCACGTTATCACCCGTACCCCAATAGGAGGTTGCTTGTTCTTACTCCCACAGTATTTCTTTCCATATAGTAAGTAGCATGGGCACCAAGTTTTGCTGAAATCGATCCATGTATTTAGGAGGAGCTTTTTATCCGCGTCTTCGCCCGCGTGCTCACATTTCACCCACACACATCTAAAAAAAGTTTTGCATCACCGCGGTTCCCAGATCTTCTGGAGACAAACGTTGACTGTGGATATTGTATCACAGACACAGTCCCTTTGACTGTTCATAGATGTCGCTGAACTCGCCCAAAGACGTAAACAAGCATGCATGAGCGGCGCCTAACACGGAGGGGGTCAGACAGCCGATCAGTTCCACCAGGAAGGAGGTATACGGCTCGTGTTGTCTGTAGTTCAACCGTGGCTACACGGTCAATACCGCAGTTCGATTGCGTCCGCATTGTTACTTTGCACCAGGAAGGGCTCTCACCAAGGGAAATGTCCAGGCGTCTCGGAGTGAACCAAAACGATGTTGTTTGGACATGGAGGAGATACAGAGAGACAGGAACTCCCGATGACATGCCTAGCTCAGGCCGCCCAAGGGCTACTACTGCAGTGGATGACCGCTACCTACCGATTATGGCTCGGAGGAACCCTGACAGCAACGCCACCATGTTGAATAATGCTTTTCGTGCAGCCACAGGACGTCTTGTTACGACTCAAACTGTGCGCAATAGGCTGCATGATGCGCAATTTCATTCCCGACGTTCATGGCGAGGTCCATCGTTGCAGCCACAACACCACGCAACGCGTTACAGATGGACCCAACAACATCTTCTGAATGACTTCCTTCAGGATAACGACATCGCTCGACTACAGTGGCCAGGATGTTCTCCAGACATGAACCCTAACGAACATGCCTGGGATAGATTGTAAAGGGCTGTTTATGGACGACGTGATCCACTAATCAATCTGAGGGATCTACGCTGAACCGACGTTGAGGGTTCAAAATGGCTCTGAGCACTATGGGACTTAACATCTGTGGTCATCAGTCCCCTAGAACTTAGAACTACTTAAACCTAACTAACCTAAGGACATGACACACATCCATGCCCGAGGCAGGATTCGAACCTGCGACCGTAGCAGTCGCACGGTTCCGGACTGAGCGCCTAGAACCGCGAGACCACCGCGGCCGGCGCCGTAGAGGAGTGGGACAATCTGGACCAAGAGTGCCTTGATGAACTTGTGTATAGTATGCCACGACGAATACAGGCATGCATCAGTACAAGAGGACGTGCCACTGGGTATTAGAAGTACCGGTGTGTACAGCAATCTAGACCACCACCTCTGTAGCTCTCACTGTATGGTGGTACAGCATGGAATGTGTGGTTTTCATGAGCAATAAAATGGCGGAAATGATATTTCTGTTGATCTCTATTCCAATTTTCTGTACAGGAACTGTCGGAACCGAGGTGATGCAAAACTTTTTTGATGTGTGTATATTTCAGATGTACTTAACATTTCACACACTTGTACCGATAGTTCACCTTTATTTCTCGCGAATTTCGCCCTGCAGTTTTGGTTTCGCACAGCTCAATGTTTATGATGTCTTGTGTATGATGAAGAGCAACAGGCAGGTTTCATATTTCTAGTTTTCCGGAAAGCATTTGACACGATGCCCTATTGCAGGTACGAGCATATGGAATAAGTTCACACATATGTGAGTGGCTCGAAGACTTCTAAAGTAATAGAACCCAGTATGTTGTCCTCGACTGCGTGTGACAATGGTATCGTCAGCAGTTCCCCAGGGAAGTGTGGTAGGACTGCCGCTGGCCTCGACATAAATGATTTGGCGGACAGGGTTGGCAGCAATTTGCGTTTGTTTGTTGAATATGCTGTGATATGCGGTAAGGTGTCGAAGTTGAGTGACTGTAGGAAGATACAAGACGACTTAGACAAAATTTCCAGTTGGTATGATGAATAGCAGCTAACCCTAAAGGTGGAAAAATGTAAGTTAATACGAATGAGCAGGAAGATCAAACCTTTAATGTCCTGCTTGACACAGTCACGTCATTTAAATATCTGGGCGTAACGTTGGAGAGTGATATGAGGTGGAACGAGCATGTGAGAACAGTGGTAGGGAAGGTGAATGGGCGGTTTCGGTTTTTTGGGAGAATTTTAGGAAAGTATGGTTCACATGTAAAGGAGACCGCATATAGGACGCTGGTGCGACCAGTTCTTGAGAACTGTTCGAGTGTTTGGGATCCGTATCAGGTCAGATTGAAGGAAGACATCGAAGCAGTTCAGAGGAGGACTGCTAGATTTGTTACCGGTTGGTTCGAACAACACGTTAAGTGTTACGGAGATGCTTTGGGAACTGAAATGGGAATCCCGGGAGGGGAGGCGATATTTTTTTCGAGAAACACTATTAGGAAAATTTAGAGAAGTGGCATCTGAAGCTGACTGCCGAACGATTCTGAGCCGCTAGCAACATACATTGCGCGTAAGGACCACGAGGTAAGATATGAGAAATTAGGGCTCCTACGGAGGCATGCAGACAATCGTTTTTTCCTCTCTCTATTTGCGAGTGGAACAGGAAAGGAAATGACTAGTAGCTGTACTAGGTACCCTCCGCCACCCACCGTACAGGGGGTTGCGAAGTATCTATGTAGATGGAGATGTGAACATCTCCTAAACTATGTGTCGCACTATGATATAATTTTGTAGGTACATTTCGAGAGGTATGCGGATATTGTCTGCGAAATGTTAGTCAGTAGCTGCTGCTGTTGTTGGTGATGCTGTTTGGTTTGTGGGGCGCTCAACTGCGAGGTTACCAGCGGCCGTATCAATTCCCCATCCTTTCACTGTCCACTTTCGCCACTTTCCCGAATGGTGTCAGTAGAAAAGAAGTAATACATTTAAACGTCATATATGAAGCGGTGGTATTTCACTCATCTCAGTGTTTATGACGTCATATCTCCTGAACTATGTGTCGTATAATTTCGCAAGCAGTGGTATATGTGAATAATGTCTGCAAAATATGCGGTGTATAAAAGTGTTAGTAAAAAATAATACATTAATATGTCAAGTATCATACGGCAGTTTTACTGCACGAACAGCGAAAATGTACTAAGTGATAAACTTTTTTCCTTTCGTCATTTTGTGGGGGTTGTGAGCGAGAAAAAGCTTCGTAATGGTTTTAAATTATGTGTAAAGTTTGTTACAAGTGACTAAGTGCCTCTTTGACAAATAATGGACGAATGAAGTCTGGGAATTCGCGAGTCGTGGGCTTTACTTCTTTTTCATCGTCACCCCCATCCCTCAGATAAGTTAGTGGTGCTTCTTTCCCGGCACTATGTGATATGTGTACCATTTTTGGTTGAAATATGTCTGATGGTTTAGAAGGAGATATGGAACATACATGCATACACACAAACATATACACACACATACATTAATGCATAAGTTTCTTTAATATTTATGGATTCCCAGCACCTACACAAATAAATAAATTTTGACCGTTTATAGGATGCGGAATCGTGTTCTTGGTCGCGGGAATTGATACGACCTCGAGAGAACAAGCTCCGCTCTTCATACACAGCGCAGGCAACCAACATATGCACGAGTTTTCTGGTTCCAAAAAAGCACAAGTGCTATGAATAAGCACCACATTTACAGAGGAAAACGCGTATTCACGAATACAAATTACTAAAGCTTGTAATTTTTTCCATTGCATCTGATCGGTACGAGGAGCGGACACCCGTGATTTGTCAACACAAACAAGAAAATACGCCACCTCTGACGCCCCCGCATCCTACAGCGGCGTTGGTACTTTCCCTCTGCACCCCGCACTCCTCTGAGGTAATCAATCAACTTTTGGCACCCTACCTATAAGACAGAAAGCAACAGAGTTCCATCGATTCTAGTTTTTCCAATGTAGCGTATCGGTGTTGCGGAACAGCAATAAATTGACTTATTTTTGGTAATTTGTTAGGTTCGTAACTTTGTAGCTTTAGCGTCAAAATATTCAAGATACATTATCATTTACATATATTGTTATCGTGGGAGAAAGGGGAACACGATGAAACTTATGGTTGAAAATTGGGTCGTAAAAAAGGTTGAGAAACACTAAGTTGAACCATTTCAGACGAAAATGACCACAACGAGGTGGTACTGTGGACAGCAACTATTGTAATAAAGAAATGGAGTAGTAACTTACAGTAAGTATTAGTCAGCTGTGAAAATATACAGCTCGAACCTAGTGTTAGGGACTACTTCATCAGTAATGTTTCCATAGCGGTGATCACTGCTGCCAACACTGCCATCTCATTATTGACATTATAATCTGAAGGTGGACTAACCGAAACCAGTCACAGAGGAGAAACAGAAAAGCGACTTGGATTGTATCAAGACTAGTTTCCACGTAATGATGAAACAATAAGCGTTATTCCCCGTCCTTGGATACCACAGCGTGTCACTCCAAAAAGTTCCGAGACTGGATAAATGAAATCTATAGAAAATGTAAGATAGTGGTTTTAATGTTTCGTGTTTTGTACATAGCCTCCTCGCACTTTAGTACAACGCACAGAATGTTCATACAACCATGTGAAACTGTAAGAAATTTCCTTTTTTTTTTTTGAGCTGGGGGTGGGGGAAGGGAGAAGTCAAGCTTCATTTAGAGATATTGCTCCATTGTGCTTTGTGATACATTAACGTCGAAAAATTAAGCTCACACGTCCACTACTTAACACTGGAGAATCACAACTGACTGGTGCAATTCACATTTGTTGTTTACAGATGTTACTTCAAGTTAGCTCAAGCAGGAATAAAATCAGTCTCGAAACTTTCGGGACGGACGGTGTACACCATTACGGAGACTCGTAGTGTATGCTCGAGCTTCACGAACAGTTTTGGAGAAAATGGGGTTGTTACTGTAGGTCTAGAACACCTGTGTGTCACACAACTGCTGGGTCAATGGAATGAGAAGGCAGCTTAATGTAGACTGAGGTGACAAAAGTCACGGGATACTTCCCAGTATCGTGTCGGGCCTCCTCTTACCCGGCGTAGTGCAACAGCTCGACGTGGCATTCACTCAACTAGTTGTTGAAAGTCCTCTACAGATATATTGAGCCATGTTGCCTCTAGAGCCGTCCATAGTTGCGAAAATGTTGCCAATGCAGGATTTTGTGCACGAACTGACCTCTCGATTACGTACATAAATGTTCGATGAGATTTATTTCGGGTGGTCTGGGTGGCCAAATAATTCACTCTAACTTCCCAGAATGTTCATCAAACCAATCGCACACAGTTGTGGATCGGTGACACGGGCTACTGTCATCCACAAAAATGAACTTCACGAATGGCTACAAATGGTCTCCAACTAGCCGAAAGTAGCCATTTTCAGCCAGTGATCGGTTCTGTGGGACCAGAGGACCCGGACCATTCCGTATAACACAGCCCACTCCATCACGGAACCAGTACCGGCTTGCACATTGCGTTGTTAACAACTCGGGTCCATTGCTTCGTGGGATCTGCGCCACACTCAACCCTGCCATCAGCTATTACCGAGTGAAATTGGGCCTCGTATGACCGGGCCACGGTTTTCCAGTAGTCTAGGGTCCTACCGATACGGTCAGAAGCGCAGGAGAGGCCCTGCAGGCAATGTCGTGCTGTTAGCAGAGGCACTCGCGTCGGTCGTCTGCAGGCGTAGCCCATTAACGTCAAATTTCGCCGCGCTGTCCTAACGGATAAGTTCGTAGTACGTCCCACATTGATTTCTGCGGTTATTTCACACAGTGTCGCTCGTCTGTTTGCACTGACAACTCTACGCAAAAACGCTGCTCTCGGTCGGTAAGTGAATGTCGTCGGCCACTGCGTTGTCTTTGGGGAGAGGTAGCTGCTGAAATGTGATGTTCTCGGCACACTCTTGACACTTTGGATTTCGGAATACTGGATTCCCTAACGATTTCCGAAATGGCATCTTCCATACGTCTAGCTCCAACTACCACTCCGGGTTCCAAGTCTGTTCATTCCAGTCGTGCGACCGTAATCAAGTCGGAAACGTTTTTACACCAATCACCTGCGTACAAATGAAAGCTCTGCCAACGCACTGCCCCTTTATACCCTGTGTACGCGATACCACCTCCGTCGTATATGTGCATATTGCTATCCGACGACTTTTGTCACTTCAACGTGTCGCACCCTCTGCCAGGAACATTACACAGGTTGCAGAGCATCGATAATAAAGTAGATCTAAACAGTGGAAGTTGTCGGGAGGCGGCCCCTGGCGTTTGTATTCGCCCGAGCGCTGTGTCGGGACAGAAGCAGCGCCAGGCGACGGCGGCCGAGCAGACGGCACGCACCCCGAGCGTGCGGCCGCCTCAGCCTTGGCTGCCACGCCAAAGGAAGCGCCGCCTTTTCTGGCCCGGAAGGTTGCCCATAATTAGACGGATGATGAAGATATTATAAAATGCGCCCGGGCATACCGATTGCAGCGCGCAGCAATGAACATTCCGAGGCGCGCGGCGCAGGAAGGCGCAGTGGCCGTGGCCTGCCTTACTGGGCGACCCCCGCGCCGCGAGGAGACTTCGCCAGGCCGCGTCGCGCCTCGCTCATAATAAACTACTTATCTGACAGCAGCCGTGCGGTCAAAGCACGTGCAGCCAACACATACTTTACTGTCAAATAAACAAGAAACCGTAATCGTATTAAATGCATTTATCTCGGAAGGGCACACCCTTGCACATATCTGTTAAATCTAAATTTACTGGGCAAAAAGTTGGTCAACCGTAGCAATTAAGGAACACTTTCAGCAGAAAGTACAGGGCTGTTCGTAAATACCTCCTAGGTCTCAGAAGTCAACTGCGTGAAAACCACAAGACGTCCAGAAAAATGACATCTGTCAGTGGATGGACCGTGTCTCCAGGTTTCGATTCGTAATACGCACCGTGGCGTAGTTGCAGAGCGCACATCTAGGGAGCAGGGGTGTCAGAACACGTAGGCTAACCGTTCGTTCCGTATTATCGCATCGGATTAGTTCCACGGAGTCCTGTAAACTGCTCCCAGCGGTATTTCCACACGGAAAAGCACTAGGAAGGGTCCACTAATCCCCCCGTCCCTTTTCCGCGACTTGCTCGGCAGGCAGAAGAGCCGATGGCTCGCCCTTACGTGGTGTGATGAAGAAGGCGTCTGGAAATGATAGAACGAGAACTGTAAAGCGTAAATTTTTGCAACCGGAAGTGATTATTATTCTTTTATTTTTGTCGGACCCAATATAATAACTTACGACTACATCCTCAGAAAAAAAACAATGAGAAATGTTAATACCAAATTAAAAACATAGATTTCAAAAAAGATTGCATCTGTTCTACTCGACAAAGGACACTTTGAAATAGTATATGGTTTAACCTGTGGATCAGCAAGTGGTGTATGTTATTCTAACGGAAAGGCCATTTTGCATGTGCACAGAATGAACCACAATTCTACCAACAAAATTTCGGAGGTTGTCCAGAGATATTTTCCGAGTATTTTGATATAAAGAGCTCTCGGTCTCCGGTCTCTCAATTACATGTAGTTTGATTTCTTACCCTTTGTATCGGTATTGCGTTGAAAATGTCTGCACAGCTGTGAAAATGTCGACGGTGAAGCTGTGTGCCTTGTTAGGATAAAAACTTGTGCCATTCACTCACGATACAGTAAGGCCTACTCTCGGTCCTCAAGTTTGCATTCGGTATTGTTCGGTCTAGTTTCGGATTCGTTCTTATGGCAGCGTTAGTTGTCCGTTAACGTACGTGATACACAACAGTATGGATAGGTTTACAGATGAAAAATCAAACGATACGCATCTCGTCCTATCGGTTCACTGAAGGCAATAGAAACAAGGGGTAAGAAATCAAACGGAATATAATTACTCCGTAACGAACCATTGCAGACCACGCGTCCTGATATCAATATACTCAGGAAATATCCCCGAACAGACTCCGAAATTTTGTTCGTGAAAGTCGTGCTTCATCCTGTGTAGGTGGCACCTGTGGCACGAAGCGTCTTCTCCCACTGGTATGGCTGATGTGCGTGTCCTCTACAACTGCATGTGTCTTACAAACGTGTACACAATTTTCTTTGTAGCAATCAGTCTGCACTTGTCCTCGCTGTTCCTACGCAGGAGGTTGTAGTATATTCCTAGAGTCACCATTTAAAACTGGTCCTTGAATCTTACGAACTATGCTTTCTATGAATAGTTTACCTTCATCTTCGAGCATCTCCCAATTCAGTTTGATCAGGATACGTGATACTGTCCCATTGGCCAAACAAACCTGTGACCATTAGTGCTGCCTTTCTCTTTTTCGTTGAATATCACTTGTTTGTCCTATTTGGTACTGATCACACACATTTGAGCATTATTCCAGGGTGTGTCGCACAACTGTTTTCTAAGCAATCTCTTTTTTCCTAATATCCTATCAATGAACCGCTTTACCTACAACTGAGCCTATGTAATCGTTCCATTTCATACCCCTACAAACTGTTACGCCCAGATATTTATATGAGTTGACCGATACAAGTTGTGATGACTCGTTGATATTATGGGATACCACGTTGTTTTCGTTTTGTGAAGTGCACTTTTTTACATTTCTGAACGTTTCAAACAAGTTGTCAATCTTTTCACCACTTCGAAATCGTATTAAGATCTAACTTCATATTTGTACGGCACCTCATTATGATAACATCATCTGCGAAAAGTTTGTAGTTACCAAAATATTGTCTGCAATGACACATTTGAGGTCACTAAGATGGGAGGACTTGTTTCGTGATGTGATATAAGAGGAAACGAAGTCGATAGGGAAGGGATAGATGATGCAGTATTAGAATCAGAGTTTAAAAGAGCTTTGGAAGACTTAAGATCAAAAAAGGTAGAAGAGGGAGTTAACATTCCATTGGAATTCCTAAAATCGTTGGGGGGAATGGTAACGTAACGACAATTGATGTTGGGGAGCAGAATCTATGAGATTGGCAATACACCATCTGACTTTAGGAAAAACGTCATCCACACATTCCAAAGATTGCAAGAGCGGACAAATGCGAGAATTATCGCACAATCATCTTAACACCTCCTGTATCCAAGTTACTGACAAGAATAATTTACAGAAGAACTGAAAAGAAAGTTGAGGATCTGTTGACGACGATCGTTTTGGCTTTAGGAAAGAGCAAGGCACCAGAGAGGAAGTTTTGACATTGCGTTTGATAATGGAAGCAAGACTGAGAAAAATCAACACACGTCCATAGGATTTATCGACCTGATAGTCCCCCTGCTTAGCTGAGTGATAACGTGCTGGCCTCCCATACAGCAGGTACGGGTTCGATTCCTGGACGGGTTGGAGATTTTCTCCGCTCGCGAACTGGCTGTTGTGTTTTCCTCATCCTCACACCGACACGCAAGTCGCCCAATGTGGCGTCGACTAAAATAAGACTCGCACTCGGCGGCCGAACTTCCCCGGATGGGGCCTCCCGGCCAACAATGTCATACGATCATTTTTTTTTCCACCGACCCGATAAAAAAACTTTCGATAATGTAAATTGGTACAAGATCTTCAAAATTCTGAGAAAAATATGGGTAAGCTATACGAAAAGACGAGTGATATACAATATGTACAAGAAACGAGAGGGAACAATAAGAGTGGAAGATCAAGTACGAAGCAAGAAGCAGTGACAGAAATAAAAGGAAGGTTCAATAGTGGGATTAAAATTCAAGGTGAAAGGACATCAATGATAAGATTTGCTGATGACATTGCTATCTTCCGTGAAAATGAAGAAGAATTACAGTATCTGTTGAATTGAATGGACTGTCTTGGGTTGATAGTAAATCGAAGAAAGACGAAAATAACGAGCAGCAACAGAAATCAGAATAGTGAGAAACTTAACATTAAAATTGATCACGAAGTAGGTGAAGTTAAGTAAGACCTCTGCTACCTATGCAGCAAAATAACCCGTGATGGACGGAACAAGGACGATATAAAAAGGAGACTAGAACAGGCAAAAAGGGCATTCCTGGCCAATAGAAGTCTGCTAGAATCAAACGTTGACCATAATTTGAGGAACAAATTTCTGAGACAGTACGTTTGGAGCACAGTATTGTATAGTAGTGAAACATGGACTATGGGGAAAACCGGAACAGGAGAGAATCGAAGAATTTGAGATGTCCTGCTACAAAGGAATGTCTGAAAAGATAAGGAATGAGGAGGTTCTTCGCAGAATCGTCGAGGAATGGATTATATGGAAAACACTGACAAAAAGAAGGGGAAAGATGATAGGACATCAGGGAATTACCTCCATGGTACCAGAGGGAACTGTAAAGGGTAAAAACTGTAGAGGAAGAAGAGACTGAGGTACTTCTACATCTGTTGATGACTATCCATCCAAGACAACGTGCAGTGTACTCCCTCTAAAAAAAATACTCTTTCCAGTTGTAAGGGGTTCACCACCCTGCTGGAGCAAATGTAATCTCCATGTATTGCTCCCTTGCTAGAACGACGTTTCACAGGCGCTGCCTGAGACATAAGATATCTTTGCCCTTGTCAAAAGGAGAGCTGCAATAGAGTCGCAGGTCAGACCAGTCTCTGCCGCAGTTGCAGTTGCTCGCTGCTACAGTGTAGTTGTAGTCTGTCGCTCGTGCAGCTCAGTTTATAGTTAGCAGTCGTTAAAGTCACAGTGCAGAAAAAATTGTATAATTTTACTATATGGAACTGAATAATAATTGTGATCAGCCGCAGAGCTAAATGATACAGTGGAATCAGATGATGATGAACAAATGAATAATTGTTAATATAACGAAAAATCAGCAGTGTAAGTAAGTCAATCATTTATTGTAAGGTAAATTTTATTATTTTTATAGGCATGCGCATAGTTAAGTCACTTGTCTGAGATGTCAATATGAATTTGTTTCAGTCTTTTCTTTTGAGATTCGTCAGCACCAGTTGACCCAGATTTGTAATATATTCAATTTCCCCGTGTAATGGATTGTAGATCTTTATCAATAACGTAAAAAATTTTCAGAATATAATTGTTTGTACCAGTGAATTATAAAAGTATAATTTCCCGTTAAGTCATTGCCAGTCCCGATCCAGTCATTTATCTAAATTAAAATATTTCAGAATTTTTGTCAGATAATAGTCATGCGCTCTTTAGTAATCAGACGTCCAGATGTGCAGCTGTGTCACTGAGTAAAATCAGTTTTTCTCGTAATTCAGATCTCAGACAAATGTTATCCAGTATTAGTAGATAGGCCAGCATTGCACCAAGCTGTGCCATTTACGAGCAGATATATAGACAGCGTTATCCGGCGACACCATCACGAGGTAAGAGTTTTTCAGTTTATTTCTCACGGACAGATTCACATTGATTTCACAGGGCCATGGCGTAGCGCTGCTTACGTCAAAACTTACCAGTTTTTCATCAGTTAAGATTTATCAGTTTTCATACGTCAGAATTTAATTATCCAAATTTAATTATTTTTATTTCCTGTTCGGGGAGGTTACACATCATTATTTTATATTTTTTTATTCATACGGGAATGTTACACTTGGCAATATCTGGCCAGATCGTAATTTTTGAGAATTTTCTGAGAAGTAGTAAGCTATATATCTGTTCTTACTAATCTGGTGTTAAGTATAGTTAGAATTTGGTGCAACGCATTTGCTAGTTTGTCTTATTTTTTTCACTGATCATCGGCAATTTATTGTTCTTGTTGTCATTGTACTTGCTCCACTTTATGACCGCTTTGTCTTTATTTAATTTTGTGGTCACTTTTGATTTATGAAAATGCCGCGAAAAACTGCAAACGGTATATCGCGAAGTGCAATGATTGAAAACGCCGATTTGAGTAGTTTAACTGACAATACTAGAGACATTCGGTCTTACAGTTCTAGTCCTTCAACCTTGGACAACCAGTGTGTGTCAACCACCAGTAACAATTCAAATTTAAATGATGAGCAAACAGATTTAATTAAGTCCACAGTAAATGCAACAACAACTGATGACGCGGCGCATTCCACTACAAGGAACGCTGCCTAGTTTCACACATCACATGTGCAGAATTTACACAGTGATCAGCTAGATGTTACTAGTGAAAACGTGCAATTTACTCAAAATACGTCAGCTTTATTTGGTTCCGATGTAGTGACCAACAGTGCACAACCAATCAGCAGATCTTTTCATGAATCAGACAATGACCAAATGGTTACAGAACACGTATCAAATGTAGATACACTATCACACAGCAGAATAAAGAGTCGCTAATTTTGACTTTAATCAAGTTATGGCAATACTGCTACAACTTAATGAATCGAACAAACAACTTAACGAAAATTTCAAACAGTAGGATGGAAAACACGACACGTCAGTCAATCAAACCGATGAAAATTTCAAAAAGATTAACGAAAAACTTGACACCTCTTTTGAACAGCTTACAGAACAGATTACAGCCGTTGCTGAGCAATGCAATGAAACTAAAAAACAATTACGTGAGGAAATTAAGCCCTGTGCCGGGAATAGTAGTGAAGAAGTCAGATCCGTTGCACAAGAGATACGCAACATACATGAAGCAACAACAAAAATACTTATTGAAGAAATCAACGCAGTCGCCAAACAATGTTCAGAAAGCACAACACAGTTACACGACGAGATTAAAGCAGTATCAACAGAAATTTCGCACGATTTGCTTGCGAAAATTGACGAGAAATTTGAACAACGTAACACCCAAATTGACGAAAGTTTTAATTACCGCAAATTCATACAAGAACAGAACAAAGTAAAGAAACAATTCATGCAAAAAATTACTACACAGAGACAGGAAGATAAGCGTAAGTTGTTTGCGAAAGCAAAAACATACGTTGACACCAACATTGCTACAGTATCGGATGAAATTAACGCGGTCAAACAATCGAACAGAGAACAACATGATGACCTTACCGATCTGAAAACGAAAACAAACACTAGCATTCAGACTTTAGGAAACAAATACACAGAAGACTTTCAGATAGTTACTAGCAGACTTGAACAACTGGAATTAGTACAGGATCCCGTGTCATTAAAGCAGGCTTTAAGAAATTAAATAAAACCACGCGTAAAATGCAAAAACAGATTGATGCTTGTGACGCCAAAAATGACAATCAAGTAAAAGCAATAGCCGAAAAAATTCGATGAATTAGCCAGCAGAGTTTACATTATCGAGACCAATAATGACACTAAATCAGATGATATGTCACTAGTTTCCTTCAATCAGACACCCGAATTTCAAAACATGCAGCAATCAGTCAGTTAGGTGCATCCAATAATACGTTACGTCGCAAAATGTCATCTTTACAGCAGAAGTCACACAAATGAAAAACGTTTCAGCCTCTAACATCTCACAGCATACGCCACATTCTGAACATTTGCCACACTCCCACAGCCAACACAACTTAGGTAGATTACAGAGACTACGTGCCACAGATTCCGAACAGACGCAGACAAACACGTTCTTATACAACCCTGATCCTGCTCAAACATTTAGAGACGATAGCTTTGACTACAAGGACTATTTACCCGTTAGGAAATTTAAGATATTTAAGTATTACAGAACACAAATTCACCCCTTGGGAACCGAACGAGGTGGCGCAGTGGTTAGCACACTGGACTCGCATTCGGGAGGATGACGGTTCAATAGCGCGTCCGGCCATCCTGATTTAGGTTTCCCGTGATTTCCCTAAATCGCTACAGGCAAATGCTGGGATGGTTCCTTTGAAAGGGCACAGCCGATATCCTTCCCCGTCCTTCCCTAATCCGATGAGACCGATGACCTCGCAGTTTGGTCTCTTGCCCCAAACAACCCAACCCAACCCCTCACCCCTTGGACTAGATACAACAATTTACTTTTTCATTTCCACCAACCTGGTCTGTAACGTACACGCTAGAATTTATTTGCAGCTGTTTAGAAGGCGAACTGGTAACTCGAATGACACCGATCGATCAAATGGTTCAAATGGCTCTGAGCATTATGGGACTTAACTACTGAGGTCATCAGTCCCCTAGAACTTAGAACTACTTAAACCTAACTAACCTAAGGACATCACACACATCCATGCCCGAGGCAGGATTCGAACCTGCGACCGTAGCGGTCACGCGGTTCCAAACTGACGCGCTTAGAACCGCACGGCCACACTGGCCGGCGACACCGATCGCAAGACAATGTTACTCAGTCGTAGAATTTCAAAATGACTTTCTGTCAGCGTATTGGTCGAAAACGACACAACGCGGTATCAAGGATCAGTTAATCAGCCTACCGAATTTTGAACATATGGTACAGCAAAACCAATATTTATGCCAACCATTTCGAAATTACCTCGATTAACTGGACAACAGAAAGAAAACATTTCTACATTTAGAGATTTATTACAACTTTTGGAAGTCCAGCAGTCAGATTATTCATTCATAAATAAAAATTCTCCACAACATAACCAAGGACAACAGGTGTACGGCAACTACGACCAGCCACGCTATTTTAATAGCAAAGGAGATAGACGTTCCCGAAATGACAAGAACTACCAGCACGACTTTAATAACAGATAGAATTTTAATTATCAGTACCCACAAAGTTACAAGCAACCGCAGACATATTTTGGCATCAATCGAGGATTTCCCCCAACAGCAACAGAACCAGCCGGTTAGCATACCTAAACAACAATGTAATTTCCAAGGCAGCTAAACTTTAATGTTACGCCGCGTGCACGTATAGCATCGGCTCCGCCGAGCAGTAACGCTCAGCAACAACGAAACCTATACGTACAGAAACACCGTTATTTCAACTCTCATCGCAACTTGCCGTATAATAGTAACTATCATGACAAACGCAAATGCAATGAGTACAGTTGTCAGTGCACCTTTAATAACAGTAGGTTTTGTCAACAGCAGAGAGCCGATATCATCCTCAACCTAGTACGTCAGAACGAAGTAACAGAACAATACAGATAGTTGAAATGTCACAACATCCTCCCGCATCTAACAGCACGCCAGAAAGAATCTGACTAGATACAGCACCAGTTGCATCTTCCAGCAAACGTGAGCAATACTTTTGATACACAAGATTTTGTTCACGAAAATGTCATTACGTTTGACGATATCCGAGATACGCTTTTACATGAAAAATCAGTTATACAAAAAACTATTTCCCACTCTGTTACTGAAGTAAAAATAGGATCATTCACATTTTCAGCAGTAATCGATTCTGGATCACCTATTTCGGTAATAAATAAAGAGGCTTTCAACAAATGCAACAACGAAAACAATTATCCTACGTTACCACTAGACAAAACTAAAGTAAGAGGTGCAGTATCCGGTAGAGGAGTAGATGTAAAATTACAGACACACTTATCATTTTTTATTGCAGGTCAAACTTTTCCCACAAACTTTCGGATTGTTCCTTTATTGACAACAGACGTTATTTTAGGCACGAGTCTTTTGGTACAACTCGACGTAATCACAGATTTCAAAAAGTCTTATTTGATGTTAAATAATGGAAAAGAACAGCTTGCATTGAAGTTTCAGCACACATTATCACCAGAATAACAGGCAATTAATCGAATAGAAGTCATTTCTACATCCCATAACATAGACTGGCATTCCACATTTTTCACAGATACGTATGTGCACAACTACGATAAACCGGACGAATTTGATTACGACGTGATACAATCGATTTCTGAGAAAGTAAAACAGAGCAACGCAAATACAGATGACGAACGTAGTCGACTACGCAGTATACTTTTACAGCAAGCCCCAATTTTCGACAACATCCCTGGTACTATGTCCGGTTTTATGCATGAATTTCAAGTTAAACAGCACGACATATTTAAAGCCAAACATTGTCCTGTTCCTTATATCCATAGAGAAGAAGTCAAGAAAGAAGTACAAGCTATGCTAGACCAAGGCATTATCGAACCGGCAGTTAGTCCATATATAAACCCGCTTTACATTGTTAAGAAGAAAGACGGCTCACTTCGCCTTGTACTTGATTCTCGTCACGTTAATGACATTATCATTACCGAAATCGATCGCCCACAGACAATAGAAGAACTTCTTCAGAAATTTCATGGTACTTCTATCTGTTCCACCTTAGACTTAAAACAGGGTTTTGGCAGATTCAACTGCACCCGAACTGCAGAAAGTACACAGCTTTTCTCTGTTTTGGTGATTGTTATCAATTTTGCAAATTACCGTTTGGTTTATCAATTTTTTCAGCAGCATTTATTCGTGGTATGAACACAATACTTCAGAAAGAACTTACAGATAGAATTAAAATGTAAGCAGACATCCTTATAGCAGAAGCTAACTGGTCTCAACATAATTTCATTCTTGAACAGCAGTTACAAACTTTTCGTGCACAAGGACTCACAGTTAACCTTAGCAAATCGCACTTTGGCAAAACCTGAATAAAATTTCTTGGACATGTAATCTCAGCAGAAGGCATTGCGCCTGACCCTGAAAAACTTCAAGTTTTACGTGACATTACTGTTCCAACGACTAAGAAACAACTCCGTAGTTTTCTAGGAATAATTAATTTTTTTCGTAAATTTATTCATTATTCTGCTTTGGACCTCCCCAGATTATGCCAGTTGACAGGCAAAAACACTATTTGGTCCTAGGATAACCAAGCACAATCTGAATTTATTAATCTGAAACATGCTTCAGGAACGCACCACTTTTATCACACCCAGATCCCACCAAAAAATTTTCCATTGCTACAGACAGTTCAAACATCGCTCTAGGCGTACACATTTTTCAGGAAATCAAAGAAAATGGTACTACAGTAATCAAATTTGCAAGTCGCATTCTATCATCTGCTGAACGAAATTATTCAGTTACAGACCTTAAAACATTATGTGTTGTATGGGCATTTACCAGATTTAGGCATTTTCTTTATGGAAGACATACTACTGCTTACACAGACCATAGAACTATACAGTTTTTACTTTTCGCCAAATTCACGCATGACAGATTAAGTAGATGGAAAATTTATTTACAGGAATTTGATTTTACAATTGTTCACATTTCCGGTGCGAAGAACATTGTAGCAGACGCACTATCCCGTTCTCTCGGCGACAATCGTCAAGACGTCGTAGCCAACTTCTGTCAAACAAATTTCAGCCTCATGTATATTCAACAAGTTGCATTTGAGAATTTCATTTCGTCCTCATTACGAGACATTGCGAAAGAACAGAGCAAAGACAATGTATGGAAGGAAATTAATTACCTTTGGCAAGACAGGAATAACGTTACCATTAGAAACAATTATACTGTATGTAACAATATTCTGTTTCGCCATTCTCGCCCTGACAGCAACAGTTGGTTACTCTGCATTCTTGAAGAGGTTGTTAACAAATTAATCTGGTATATTCACTTAAGCTACGCCCATTATGGAGCCAGAAAATATTTTCTCATCCTAAGACAGAATTGTTATTTTGTCAACATGGAAAACGTATTCAACGAGTTTTAGCGTCATGTAAAAATCTGCCAGGAAGCCAAATCATCTACTACTTCACATATTCCACCGTCATATCCTATTGTACCCATTAAATTAAGGCATATGGCCGCTTTAGACACCTTTGGACAGATTCCTAGATCTAATAGAGGTTTTTGTTACATTTTTGTCGCTGTTGAACTCACTTCGAAATTTGTTACTTTTACTCCGCTACGCAAAGCTACTGCTAAATCTGTTTCAAATGCATTCGTAAAACATTTTATACCTCATTTAGGTCATTTCCTGAAAGTAATTTCCGACAATGGACCCCAATTTCGATCTGCAACATGGACATGTATGTTACAAGCTAGAAACATTTCTCCGATTTATATATCCAAATATCATGCTTCCTCCAACCCTTTTGAACGTCGGATGATGGAAATTGGTATATTATGTAGAATACACTGCCATAAGAAACATATTGATTGGGACAAACACATTTTTTCATTCCAAGATGTAATTAATTCTATACCAAATGAATACACTATATTATCTCCTACCGCTATTTTGAAAAACGTTTAACCACCCAATAAAATTAATGAACTGGTATCTTTTCCTACATCACATCGACTGCATCACCATGAAATAATTGACATTGCCCTCAACAATCTCAAGCGTGCCGCACAGCGCCGCAAAAGACAGCAAAAACAGGTTTGTAAACTCCGTGAATTTCGCATAGGACAGAAGATATTGGCACGCACACAATATTTATCCAACAGAGGAAAGCATAGATGCAGTAAAGTTGAACTTCTATACGCTGGTCCGCATAGAATCGATAGCATTCCTCACCCCAATGTAGTACATATCGAAACTTTACCAACCAGAAAGTCAAAAGGTAACCAGTACATTTCAAACGTCCAACCCTTTGTAGAATGAACTTGTTTTATGATTTATCACACTGTAATGTCATTTGCAGTTACATTTACATTTATGTCGCCACATACTGATTATGGCTGTGTTTTTCTTGATACATGCCCGGCAAGATAAGCTTAGCAGGTCGCTTTTCTTGTCGTAATATCAGACTGTGCACAATAATTTTTCTTGTCAAATTGACATTTTCCACTTTATAATGTATATATGTTGGTTTTCCTATAGAAAGTAGAATATTATCTGTATATACTATGTATTTTTAAGATATAACAAACACAAGTTCACTTTGACATTTTGGCTTATAATGTACCACTATCTTGCTCATTTCATATTTCTTTATGGCACTACATTGTGATATTGACTATGCATTTCTGAACTTGAATATATTCTTGTCTATGGATTTGTACCTACCACATTTTTCTGTTATGCTATGCTATATGCACATACCTCGGCGTGTGTTATAAAACAAAAAAATTACTATTTTATATTTGATCATATCTTTAGAAGAAAGTTTTCGATTAATGTGTATATAATGTAAAGGCTAGATATTGATCCATATTCATCATTTTCAGAAAGCAATACCCTGTAAAAGAGATAAGTTAAATAACCACAGTGTTTACTGTAAATTGACGTGGATATTTTACCATCAGAACGAAAGAGAGAAAACGCAAGACTTTGCTATGAAAGTAAATGGACCGAAATTAACAACCACTAACAAGAATACACTATACACACCATATGATAGCAGTCTTGACTAATTATCTTTCTTTCAGAGTATGACGCGATTATGGCAGACTATCAAGTAAAACTGTATACGTTAATTTTAGTGATGAGGTATGTTAGATGTAAGAAACTCTATAATATGTGAAATGATGATGAGAATGAAATAATATGAAAGAGAATGACGCAGTGTATGAAGAAAGAAATATGAAAGAGAATGATAATGGTAATAATGTTATATGACAGAGAATGATATTAGAGAAGTCATGCCTTGAGCTGACACAAACAAATGAGGATGATGAATACTGAAGTCTTTATTTCTTTGCATACGATGATAATGATGACGTTTTCTCTCTAGTTATGAGATGTAATGGAGTTTTTTAAGTATTTGTTGTAGGTTTTTTTCTGACAGTATGCCATGTATCGCATAGTATAATGAATGAATATTTTTGGAAGAGACAGCTAGAAGACATTCGTATTAAACACAATTTTTCATTACCAGTTAATTTAGAGTTTATTACTTTTTCTGCATAATATGCATACATTTTTTCTTTCAGCTTAATAATCAACTTCGTATTTTTTTCCAGGAATAACATTTCCTGTCACCAGAATCATTTTTGAAATATGTTATTTTGTGTTATATGCTACAGACACTTAGTTATTAAGCTTGTTCCACTACTTGTATTTTATCTACTTCTTTCTATCATTCATGAATGTGATCACATTTACTTTACTTATTTGACAACCTTGCTGCAGCTCACTCATGACGAGTGACAAATGACGTTAATCATTTTATTTCCAGCAGTAAATCAAAGCAAATATTCTCATGCACCACCAACTAACCATTAATCCAAAAGCAATGCATTGCTAGTCCATAAAACAAAAATATACATACTATATATTCCAAAATTCTTTTCTTGTGTTATGTATAGATTCCATTACCTGTATGTATTATTAAGCTAGGCAACTTGATCACTAGATTAAATGTCATACATTTTAAGTATCTCTCATGTCACTTACACAATATTATATGTACTTACTAGCAGCTAAATGCTACATGCAATAACAAGTATTTTTGGATAATAATTTGTATATCATTTTAATGAAATTTTGAAAGGCCACTGAGTTCCAACAGTTCTCAAGCTAAGGATATATAAGATTACTACTGATGATTTCTATGTTACACTTATTTAATGTTTTAATTTTACTGTTTGGCCTTTGAACGCCACAACATTTAGTGAAATTGCCATGTAAAGATTCCTAGAAGTCACATAAATGAGTAGCATAAAAAATTTTCCTTGATCTACTAATAAAGTCAAATCAAGTATATATCTATATAAAAGCGCTAATGAAACGCTCATGTGAGCTTAACTTACATATGTTATGGGACAGAAACTCAGCTTATACTTTATAACTGTGGATTCATGTCAATAACATAATTTTCACAAAATGTTATAAGACTAAATGTATCCTTCAACCTCTGACCCACTTATCACCAATTAATGAGACTTTCCTATACCCTGCCCATCCTCATGGTCATGGAGCACTCCGTTTGGATTTTTTTGCACTAATTCTGCGTTGATGCACAAATAATTGGTTCTACAAGAATGTGATGTTGACATATCAAGCTGTACACCACACTGAACAACAGAGATGTTATTATGGGCCTACTGCTTGGTGTACCTAATGTACTACCAGTAGGGCAACATACAATATTAGTACTACATTTCAGTATCTTGGCTGCACTGATTAATACTTCAGAAAAGAGAACTTCAGATTGTCACACTTGGAGTTGTGCTTCTGTGAAAAGATACATAATATTCAGTGCAGCTATGTGCAACCCACTGTGCTACAATCACGATGCTATCCTTTCCAGTCCTCACCTTCTTATAAAAGATACTAAAGATTTATACTAAACAATAATTTGAATTGACAGTGCATGTGCATTTTATCTGATTCTTAGTATTCATAGCTACCTTTGTATGTTCAGTACCGGTACTTATATAATCTGTCAGTGATTTCATATATACTCTGTGACTATGTGAAACATATGTATATTAATTACCAAAACTCATTTTGTAGACTTAGTAAACTAAATATTTCATATCTATTTGCAATAGAAAAATTTGTTGCTGATGGCAAGTCCAATTGACTCACCATCGCTGCCATATTTTTACCTCCCAGTGGAGGGTTATGGAAGGGGTTCACCACCCTGCTGGAGCAAATTTAATCTCGATGTATTGCTCACTCGCTAGAATGACAATTCACAGGCGCTGCCTGAGACATAAAATATCTTTGCCCTTGTCAAAAGGAGAGCTGCAATATAGTCGCAGGTCAGAGCAGTCTCTGCTTGTAGTCTGTCGCTGGTATAGCGCAGCTTATAGTTAGCAGTTTTTAAAGTCACAGTGTAGAACAAATTGTAAAATTTTACTATGTGGAACTGAATAATAATTGTGATCAGCCGCAGAGCTAAATGATACAGTGGAATCAGATGATTGTGAACAAATGAATAATTGTTAATATAATGAAAAATCAGCAGTGTAATTAAGTAACCATTTATTGTAGGGTAAATTTTATTATTTTTATTGGCATGCGCATAGTTAAGTCACTTGTCTGAGTTGTTGATATGAATTTGTTTCAGTCTTTTCTTTTGAGATTCGTCAGCACCAGTTGACCCCGATTTTTAATATATTTAATTTCTCCGTGTAATGGTTTGTAGATCTTTATCAATAACGCAAAAAATTTTCAGAATATAGTTGTTTTTACCAGTCAACTACAAAAGTATAATTTCCCGTTAAGTCATTGCCAGTCCCGATCCAGTCATTTATCTAAATTAAAATATTCCAGAATTTTTGTCAGATCATAGTCATGTGGTCTTTAGTAATCAGACGACCAGCTGTGCAACTTTGTCACTAAGTAAAGTCAGTTTTTCTCGTAATTCAGATCTCAGACAAATGTTATCCAGTATTAGTAGATAGGCCAGCATTGCACCAAGCTGTGCCATTTACGAGCAGATATATGGACAGAGTTATCCGGCGGCACCATCACGAGGTAAGAATTTTTCAGTTTATTTCTCACGGACAGATTCACATTGATTTCACAGGGCCATGGCGTAGCGCTGCTTACGTCAAAATTTATGTTTCTCACGAGTTAAGATTTATCAGTTTTCATACCTCAGAACCAAGTTTAATTATTTTTATTTTCTGTTCGGGAAGGTGCACATCATTATTTTATATTTTTAATTTATACGGGAAGGTTACACACTCACAAATTTCGCTTGATGCCCTATACGATCGTACTTTTGCTAGTAAGCGTAGACGTGGTATTGAGCATGATAAGATGAGAAATCGAGAAATAGTATATCTACCTGGCTGTCTTGATTTGTGATGTTCAGGATGTCATGCAAAAAAAAAGAAAAGAAAAAACTGCGAGTTGGGTTTCACATGGTCGATGTTTTCAGAATCCATGCTGGCATGGAGGAGATACCTCATTACATTTTAATTCGGCATATTTTCTAAGGTTCTACAACAAATTAATCTAGGACACTAGTTTTGTGATTCACTTCTGATCCGGTTGTTGTAGATGGGTGCCACCTGTGCCTTTTTGCAGCCCCTGTGCAACGATTTTTGTTCGAAGGATCTATGATGGATTACGGTTAAAAGGGGCTATTAAATTTTACCGATTTCAGCTGTTTCTCAACACCACTGACACTAATATTTCTATCACTTCTCTTTTTTGTGATGTGAAAATTATGTAAGAGCAACACTCCTGGATAATTCGGAATGTCGTGGTCGTTATTGCAAAGTGGAAGATACATGAGTACTATAAAACTGTATGTTAAGTAAGATACACTTAAAAAAAAAAAACGGAATATTCTCACAGCTTACGTAATATCATAACTTATGCAACAAAAGAACAAAAATATTTGAGGTGACAAAGCATTACGATTTTTCATATCAGAATGGAGTATGCATGATAACGTTATCGATGACTCTACCGCTAAAGCGGAGTTACAAGAAGACAAAGTATATAGTCCAGAATTCGAATCAACTGTGGTGTCACCGCCAGACACCACACTTTCTAGGTGGTAGCCTTTAAATCGGCCGCGGTCCGTTAGTATACGTCGGAACCGCGTGTCGCCACTATCAGTGATTGCAGACCGAGCGCCGCCACACGGCAGGTCTAGAGAGACTTCCTAGCACTCGCCCCAGTTGTACAACCGACTTTGCTAGCGATGGTTCACTGACAAAATACGCTCTCATTTGCCGAGACGATAGTTAGCATAGCCTTCAGCTACGTCATTTGCTACGACCTAGCAAGGCGCCATTACCAGTTACTATTGATACTGAGTCATGTACAATCAAGAGCGACGCTCATCATTAATGGATTAAAGTCAAGTATTCCACCAGCTACGTCCGTTTTTCTGAAGTCTAATTTCCTTGTCCTGTTCCAGACCTCACGCCAGCCTGCGTGAGCTAAAACGCGTGCCTTTCGGCTTCCTCTAGTAAACCGGTGTTGGCTCGCCTGCCAACCCACAACATCAACAACTGCTGTTTACATGAGTAACTTGGAACCAGAGATCCTCCTTTACCGAAACAACTCAAATCACTTAACTTCTGGTCCAGACTGTATACCAGTTAGGTTCCTTTCAGAGTATGCTGATCTAATAGCTCAAATATTTAGCAACCGCTCGCTCGACGAAAGATCCGTACCCAAAGACGGGTAAGTTGCACAGGTCACGCCAATACTCAAGGAAGTGAATATGAGTAATCCGTTGAATTACAAATCTGTATCACTGTACTGTATTCATACATTATGAATCACCTCCAAGAAAATGACCTATTAACGGGTAGCACACATTCAATATAATCGTTCTTGTGGAACACAACTTGTTCTTTATTCCCACAAAGTAATGAGTGCTATCGACAGGGGATCTCAGAAAGATTCCATATTTCTATATTTCGAGAAAGCTTTTGTACCGTTCCTCAGAAGCTACTTCTAATAAAATTGCGTGCCTATCGGGTATCGACACAGTTGTGCGCCTAGATCCGAGATTTCCTGTTAGGAAGGCCACAGTTCGTCGTTATTTACGGAACGAGATCGAGTAAAAGAGAAAAGATATCTGACGTCCCCGAGGAAGTGTTATAGCCACTCTGCTGTTCTTAATCTAGATAAACGATCTAGGAGACAATCTGTGCAGTCCTCTTAGCCTGTTTGCAGATGATGCTGTCATTACTCGTTTAGTAAAGTCATCGTAACATCAAAACCAACAGCAAAATGATTTAGACTAAATATCTGTAAGGTGCGAAAAGTGGTAATTGTGACCCTAAATAATGGAAAGTGTAAGGTTATCCACATGAATACTAAAAGAAATCAGTTATATTCCGGTTACACGATAAATCACACAAATGTAAAGAATGTCAATTCAACTAAGTTTCTAGGTATATGAGTCACGAACAATTTTAACTGGAACGATCACGCATACTATGTGGTCAAAAGTATCTGGCCACCACTAAAAACATACGTTTTTCATATTAGGTGCATTGTGCTGCCACATACTGCCAGATATTCCATATCAGCGACCTCAGTACTCATTAGACACCGTCAGAGAGCAGAATGGGGCGCTCTGCGGAACCCACGGACTTCGAACGTGGTCAAGTGATTGGGTATGACTTGTGTCCGATGTCTGTACGCGAGATTTCCACGCGCCTAAACATACCTAGGTCCACTGTATCCGATGTAATAGTGAAGTGGAAACGTGGAGGGACACGTCTAGCATACAGGCCGACCTCTTCTGTTGACTGACAGACCGCCGACAGTTGAAGAGGGTCGTAATGTGTAATAGGCAGACATCTATCCAGACCGTCACACAGGAATTCCAAACTGCATTAGGATCCACTGCAAGTACTATGACAGTTGGGCGGCTGCTCATAAGCCACTCATCACGCCGGTAAATGCCAAACGACGCCTCGCTTGGTGTGAGAAGCGTGAACGTTGGACGATTGAACAGTGGATAAGCGTTGTGTGGAGTGAAGAATCACTGTACACAATGCGGCGATCCGATGGCAGGGTGTGGGTATGCCGAATGCCCAGTGAACGTCATCTGACAGCGTGTGTGGTGCCAACAGTAAAATTCGGAGGCGGTGGTGGTATGGTGTGGACGTGGTTTTCATGGAAAAGGGCTTGCACCACTTATTGTTCTGCGTGGCACTATCACAGCACAGGCCTACATTGATGTTTTAAGCACCTTCTTGCTTCCCACTGTTGAAGAGCGGTTCGGGGATGGCGATAGTATCTTTCAACACGTTCGAACACCTGTTCATAATGCACGGCCTATGGCCGAGTGGTTTCGCGACAATAACATCCCTGTAGTGGACTGGCCTGCACAGACTCTTGACCTATATCCTATAGAACACCTTTGGAATGTTTTGGAACGCCGACTTCGTGGCAGGTCTCACCGGCCGACATCGATAACTCTTCTCAGTGCAGCACTCTGTGAAGAATGGGCACCCATTCCCCAAGAAACCTTCCAGCGCCTGATTGAACGTATGCCTGCGAGAGTGGAAGCAGTCATCAAGGCTAAGGGTGGACCAACACCGTATCGAATTCCAGCATTATCGATGGAGGGAGCCACGAACTTGTAAGTCATTTTCAGCCAGGTGTCCGGATACTTTTGGTCACATAGTGTAGATAATATTGCGTGTAAGGTAAACCAAAGACACCGTTTTATTGGCAGAACACTTAAAAGATGCAACAA
The DNA here is from genome assembly GCF_021461395.2 of Schistocerca americana. Classification (NCBI taxonomy): domain Eukaryota; kingdom Metazoa; phylum Arthropoda; class Insecta; order Orthoptera; family Acrididae; genus Schistocerca; species Schistocerca americana. The sequence goes on along the minus strand of NC_060130.1, from coordinate 96,925,875 downwards.
ATCCGCTTAGAGACCGCCTACAGTACGCTTGTCTGCCCTCTGCTGGAGTATTGCTGTGCTGAATGCGATCCTTACCACATAGGATGACGTAGAATATCGAAAAAGTTGGAAAAAGGTTAGCTCATTTTGTATTAGCGCGAAAGAGGGTAGAGTGGGTAACGGATATGATACGCAAGTTGGGTTGGTAGTCATTAAAACAAAGGCGTTCTTTGTTGCGGTGAGGCCGGCCGGTGTGTCCGTGCGGTTCTAGGTGCTTCAGTATGGAACCGCTACGGTCGCAGGTTCGAATCCTGCCTCGGTCATGGATGTGTGTGATGTCCTTAGGTTAGTTAGGTTTAAATAGTTTTAAGTTCTAGGGGACTGATGACCTCAGATGTTAAGTCCAATAGTGCTCAGAGCCATTTGAACCATTTTGTTGCGGCGAGAACTTTTCAGGAAACTTCAGTGTCAGATTTCTCCTCCGATTGCAAAATGGTTTGTTCATCGCATAGGCAGGAATGGTCACTGTAATAAAATAAGAGAAATCGGAGGCTGCGCGGAAAGATTTAGGTGTCCATCAAACGGCAAAGAAATAGTGTGGAAGTTGTAAGTAGGCTGTTTATGTTTTCTTATTGGCAACGTTACGTAGCGCTCTGTATGAAAATCACTGGCTGTGCTGTGTGCAGTCTGTGGCTAGTTTGCATTGTTGTCTGCCATTGGCCGGCCGAAGTGGCCGTGCGGTTAAAGGCGCTGCAGTCTGGAGCCGTAAGACCGCTACGGTCGCAGGTTCGAATCCTGCCTCGGGCATGGATGTTTGTGATGTCCTCAGGTTAGTTAGGTTTGTCTAGTTCTAAGTTCTAGGGGACTAATGACCTCAGCAGTTGAGTCCCATAGTGCTCAGAGCCATTTGAACCATTTGTCTGCCATTGTAGTGTTGGGCAGCTGGATGTTAACAACGCGTAGCGTTGCGCAGTTGGAGGTGAGCCGCCAGCAGTGGTGGATGTGGGGAGAGAAATGGCGAAGTTTTGAAATTTGTAAGACTGGATGCCATGGACTGCTATGTATATTATGATTTTTCAACACTATTAAGGTAAATACATTGTTTGTTCTCTATTAAAATCTTTCATTTGCTTACTATGCCTATCAGTAGTTAGTGCCTTCCGTAGTTTGAATCTTTTATTTAGCTGGCAGTAGTGGCGCTCGCTGTATTGCAATAGAGTCGAGTAACGAAGATTTTTGTGAGGTAAGTGATTTGTGAAAGGTATAGGTTAATGTTAGTCAGGGCCATTCTTTTGTTGGGATTATTGAAAGTCAGATTGCGTTGCGCTAAAAATATTGTGTGTCAGTTTAAGCACAGTCATGTTTAATTTTTCTAAGGGGACGTTTCAAAGTATGTAACTTGAAAGGGATCACTGCTGTCAGCTGCAGCAGGAAATTACGCGGAATCATCGGCGACGAGCCAAAATGTGTTCCGGACCAAGATTCGAACCCGTAATTTCCTGCTTACTATGCAGGTGTGTTAATGACAGCGCCGTCCAGGACAGAGTGTTATCTTAACTGCGCGGACTATCTCGGCACGTCTCACATCCGATCTACACTCTCAGCCAGCGTCACCTGTCCGCATTCCCTCTCCATTTTACTCACTGTTCGCTACTCTGAGATTCCCACAGCAGGTAGGACATATTTGTGCATCCACACCGAAGAAAGTGGATCCATTGCCCAGCTACGCATATCAACTATATAAATGCGTGGTTCTTTCTGACATGTTCGAAAGAACAGACATCACGCAGTCATATAGTGTGGAAGTGGTTCGATGAATTCGGTTCCAGGGACATAAGTGTGAATTGCAGAGTAGTTATGTAGATGTAGATATGCATTCTAAAAGAAGGAAAAGTAGGATTTAGATGTTAAAAAAAGTAGAACCAGCGCCATATGCGTACTTAAGACGGAATATGGGAGAGCGTTTTGTAGACAGTTGGTGATGTTGTTGGTCTTCTTCCGGCAGTAGGCTGTTTTGTTCACGTTGGTCATTTGTATGGCGGCGTCGCCGAAGCTCAGACAGGGCCACGCAACACCCCCCAGCGCAGGGAGGGAACGGGTTAGCACGTACTTGGGAAGCAGGTAGGCCGCGACGTACGTTTCCAGGTACACTGGGTGCAAATTTCAAAGATTTGTGGCTGGGTGAAAACATCACTGAATGCAGTTTTCATATATACAGTTAACACCGACAGACAGGCAAGCCAGGAAACAGGTATCCAAAGTGAACTGCTGTCGTTGCGGCTCCCTGTGCAGCAGCAGGGACTTCAATGAAATGATGTCTGTCACGTCACAAACGGTGCTCGTATTCAGCACCCGTAATGTAGTTGGAAACCCACTGATATATTTCCATCCACTGAAATGTGTGTCTTTCCTGTTCATCTTACCGTTTTCACACAAACATCTTCTGATATCCCGAAAGTACTTATGAATAATCGTATTATAAAGACATCAGCTGTAAACAGTGGTAAAATTTTGAGACATTGTATACTAAAGTTTCAATAAAATCTCGTCGATAAGATATTTCAGTTGCATGCAATTCAGATATGTCACTGTTTCAAATAATAAATTTACAGCGATGACATACACTAGGTGATCAAAAATATCTGGTCACCTGGCTAAAAATGACTTACAAGTTCTTGGCGCCATCCATCGGTAATGGTGCAATTCAGTATGGTGCTGGCTCACCCTTAGTCTTGATTACAGCTTCCACTCTCGCAGGTATACGTTCAGTAGATCGGGTTTCACTAGGTGTGGCCTGCACCTCAATAGGTATGGGAAGGGGAGGCTGGCTAAGCTTATAGGTGACAGTGTAGTGGGTGGTGATGGTGGTGTCACTCACGGAAAAATTCCTGTAGTAGTTGGTGTCAGAGCTGCACCTTTTTTAGATTGAAGTCAGCTGATAGGTATACATGCTTAAAGGAAGTCCGTCTAACTAAGGGCTCACTTTCAGAGGATGTAGTGTTTCCAAGTAGAGAAGGAATTAGCATATTTCATCAAAATATAAGTTAGCGAACTGCCAATAGATGTTGACTCTGACATTATTGGTATATCAGAGCACCACTTAAATAATTTGATAATTCACAGGCTTCCTTTATCAGCCTACAGATTAGCTGGCTGTTTCTCAAGGAGTTCCTTGTGGGGTGGGGGAGTGGCTCTGTACGTAAAAAAACAGTATTCCATTTGATTCCATAGACGTATCACGACACTGCACTGAAAAGATATTTGAAAGTTGTGCAGCGTTAGTTGAGTTTAATGAAACTAAACTTCTAATTGTTATTGTTTATAGGTCCCCTAACTCCGACTTCAGAGTATTTTTGCTCAAGTTAGAGAGGTGTCTTGATTCACTTTGTAGAAAGTACCAGAAAGTAGTTATATGTGGTGACTTCAATATTAATTTTGTATATGATTGTGCAAGAAAAAGGATGTTGGTAGATCTCCTAAATTCATATGATCTGATGCAAACTGTGTTTTTTCCAACTAGGGTGCAGGGGAACAGTAGCACAGTCATAGACAATATTTTTATTCATTCTTCATTACTAGATGGGCATAATGTTAGTAAAAGCGTGAATGGCCTTTCAGACCATGATGCACAAATTTTAACACTAAAAGGCTTTTGTACTCAAACCAATGTCATATTTAATTGCAAACTATGTAGGAAAGTAAATCCAACAGCAATAGAGAGTTTTTTAAAACTTGTCAAGGAACAAGGGTGGCAGGATGTTTATAGTGTCGATAATAAAGATGGTAAATACAATGCTTTCCATAATACATTTCTCATGCTCTTTGAGACTTGCTTTCCATTAGAACATTCTAAACGGGGTGCTAACAGTAATGGACAGCCCGGGTGACTGACTAGTGGGATAAGGATATCATGTAGAACAAAGCGGGAATTATATCAAAATGTTAGAAGTAGTCACAATCAAGCTACAGTAGCCCAATACAAACCGTATTGTAAGGTGCTTTAAATGTTATTAGGAAGGCAAAGAGTATGTGCTATGTAAATAGAATAGCTAATTCACAGGATAAAATTAAAACCATATGGTCAGTTGTGAAGGAAGTGTCTGGTCAGCAGCACAAGGTCGACGATATAAAGTCAGTTCGCAGTAAAAATATTTCTGTTACTGATAAATCAGATATATGTTCAGTATTTAACAATCATTTTCTGAGCATTGCTAGTGAATTAAACAAAAATTTAGTTTCTACAGGAAATCATATAACTTTCTTGGCAACAGCCTTTCCGAGATTGATGTCTGAAATACTCCTTTGTGATACAGACAAAAGGGAGATTGAATCAATAATTAAATCACTGAAGACTAAGGACTCTCATGGTTACGATGGAGTGTCTTGCAGAATATTAAAGTACTGTGCTGCACATGTTAGCCCTGTATTTAGCCATATTTGTAATTTTTCCTTCAGGAATGGTGAGTTTCCTGAGTGATTAAAGTACTCAGTAGTAAAGCCGCTTTATAAAAAGGAAGAAAGGGATAATGTAGATAATTTTAGAGCTATCTCTATGCCATCAGTGTTTGCAAAAGTTATTGAAAAGGCTGTGTATGGAAGGATAATTGATCATTTTATATCATACGATTTGCTATCAAATGTATAGTTCGGCTTTAGAAGTCGTTTAACAGCTGTAAATGCTATATTCTCTTTTCTCTGTGAGGTACTGGATGGGGTAAACAAAATGTTTCGAACGCTTGGCGTATTTTTTGATTTAACTAAGGCATTTGATTGTGTTGATCACAAAATATTGCTCCAGAAGTTGGACCATTAAGGAATACGGGGAGTAGCTCATAATTGGTTCACCTCTTACTTTAGCAACAGGCAGCAAAATGTCATTATTCACAATGTTGATAACGGCTGTGATGTGGGATCTGAGTGGGGTACTATCAAGTGGGGGGTGCCCCAGGGATCAGTGTTGGGGCCACTCCTGTTCCTTATTTATATAAATGATATGCCCTCTAGTATTAAGGGTAACTCTAAAATATTTCTGTTTGCTGATGACACCAGCTTGGTAATAAAGGATGTTGTGTGCAACATTAACTCGGTTTCAAATAGTGCAGCACATGACCTCAGTTCATGGCTTGTAGAAAATAAAGTAACATTAAATCACAGTAAGACTCAGTTTTTACAGCTTCTAACAAAGAATTCAACGAAACCTGTCGTTTTAATTTCACAGAACGAGCATATTATTAGTGAAACTGAACAGTTCAAATTTCTAGGTGTTCAGATAGGTAGTAAGCGGTAGTGGAAACCCCATGTACAGGAACTTGTTCAAAGACTTAATACTGCCATTTTTACTATTCGAACGGTATCAAAAGTGAGTGATACTTCGACACGAAAATTAGTCTGCTTTGCTTATTTTCATTCACTTATGTCGTATGGTATTATATTTTGGGGTAACTCTTCCTATTCTACAAAAATATATTTGGCTCAGAAACGGGAGGTTCGGGCAATAAGTGGTGTGAGTTCACGAGCCTCTTGTCAATCTCTGTTCACGAGTCTGGGTATTTTGACATTGGCCTCTCAATATGTATATCCCTTATTGTTGTTTTTTTACCAATATTAGTTTATTCGCAAGAATAAACAGCTTTCATTCGGTTAATACTCGGCAGAAACCAAACCTGCATTTGGATCGGATTTCCTTAACTCTTGTGCAAAAAGATGTGCAGTATACTGCCACATCCATTTTCAATAAGCTGCCACTCGAATTCAAAAATCTTAGCAGTAATCCACGCACTTTGAAATCGAAACTGAAGAGTTTCCTCATGGTTACTCCTTCTATTCTGTCGAGGAGTTCCTTGAAAAATTAAGCTGATTCTTATTGTATTGCTGATACCGTTTACTTAAACTTATGGACTGACTATTTTCAGGTTCATGAACATTTATTTTTATCTGTTATTACTTTTTATGTTGTAATCTCATGTATATGACACGTTCCATGACCTTGGAGATTTGCTCCTCAATTTGGTCCCATGGAACTTGACGTGTAGAAGTACAGGCTATGATGCAGGAACGACGATATATGGAAGTTTGGGACTGGCCGCGAGTCGTGCACGAATAGCCAAAACGGTTAATCCAAACCAAAAACGGGCCTTTGTTGTTGTAAAGTAAGTTTTCCGTCAACAATACGTACCACTGATATTTCTCTGCTACACTTATGCAATTGAAGACTGTTGACACGAGTGTTTTGCAGATCCTGGCGGTTATTTCTATTTTGCCACTCGTAATTTAATACTGTGATACTGTTTGGTACTTATGTAGGCGTAAATAGTTTATTAAATTTTGTGTCCCAGTGCACGAAAACTTGCTGTCTTCGTTTGAGGACACTGAGCGTTCCGTGCTAAATGTTACGTTATTCGGTGTTGTCAGATTTCTTGGCCGTGGCTCGCCATGTTTTCAAAACTGTTGAAGAGGCAGTAGAATAGTTATTTCCTGAAGAAATAGAAGTAGACATAGTAGCTCTGCCTCCAGATATAGATGAGCAGACCGACGAGGAAAATATTGAAGATGACTTGTTAGGAAATACTGTGTAAGTGATATTGCAGGTACCACTGAAATTTTACATGACAGTGGCAACGAAGATATTCCTCATCTTTCTTCTAAAAGAGCTCGTAAAGAGGAACTTAAAAGGCGTGATCAGGTTCCGAAATATTCATTTCATGATCTATGGAAGAAAGCTTCTTTCTTGTCTGTCAGATGAACTGAAAGAAAAGTTGTATGGTCTCACTCCTGTGCAGATTTTTGAAAAACTTTTCAGAAGAAGTTGTAAGCATGATTGTAGAGGAAACTGAAAAATACACTAGAGAGTGTACAAATAAAATAATTTTTTCAGTTTTACTTGATGAAATTCGTGCATTTTTTGGGTTCTTGGTCTTTAGTGGCTATCATAAATTAGTAGAGGCTATGGTAAAAAAATTATCAAAAATGGGAAGTCTTTCAAGAAAATTTGACAGTTGATGCAATGATTGTGAGATACTATGGACATCAGCGAATAAAGCAGTTTGTCAGACTGAAGCCCATGTCCTTTGGATGTAAACTTCGGGCTTTATGTAGTACTGATAGCTATTGTTACAATTTCTTTCTGTATTGCGGTAGGAACAGAATGATGCCAATGCAAATCTACCAATGTGTTACAAAGCAGTTTTGAAAATGTCCAGTACTGATGAGCCGAACAGTTACAAAGTATTTTTTTGACAGTTACTTTACTAGTCATGACCTGCTCGTCCAACTCAAGGAACTGGGATTCCGTGCAAGCGGAACTATCAGAGAAAGCAGAACAAGGAAGTGTCCCCTAACACCAGATAATGTTATGAAAAAGAAAGAAAGGGGGTATTTTGAGTTCAGATCTGACAGAAAGAAGGAAGTTTTGATCACAAAATGGAATGACAACAAGTGTGTTACACTAACAACTACTTCTGACACTGCGTTTCCAACCGTCGAAGTCCAACGTTGGAATACATCCCGTAAGGAACGGTCAGTGTTCCACAACGACGTGCGTTGAATATATACAAGAATTTCATGGGAGGAGTCGATGTGCTCCACTGGCTAATAGAGAAACATATCATTGCGGTGCCTGGTAAAAGGTAGTACTGGTGACTTTTTACGAGGATAGTAAACATGACTGTTGTGAGTGCATACTTGGCTTTCAAGAGATGCAACGAAGAAACTTCTCTTTCAGTGAAAGAATTTAGAAGACAGACTGCGAGAATATATATGAAGAAAGGTCTTGAAATGAGGTCAGCTAAGGGAAGACCAACAAAACTCATCTCGCTTTCCAGGAATACTGTACCAGATATACGATATGACCAGAAGCTGCACGTCATCCAGAAGCGTGAAAAGTAAAGACGATACCCGTATGAAAACTGCAAACGAAAGCCGAGAAAATATTGCGGGAGGTATAATGTTACGCTCTGTATGGAATGCTTTCCCAAATATCATAACAGGCCTTAACGAAACTTCAGTTTTGGAGAATTTTTAGGTTAAATCTTTTGTAAACGTCACTTGCTGTGAAATAAATAATAGTTTTAAAATGTTAGGTTGAGTTTATTATTACGAATTTCTGTATCCCTTGTCATTTCTCCTAATAACCGTGAAATGGCGAAACAAATACGAAGCACTCATCGCCCTCAAATGAGGACGGCGCACAATTTCACATTTAGGCAACAAGTGAACAAAATTTCTTCATATTTCCGTAAATTGGGTTGGCAGGAAACAGTTTTCGAAAAGTGTAGAATACGTGTTAACTAAAAATAAATTGGGTGCTAATGGTTTAAGGCGGCTGCTCGCGTAGAGTAGGAAATCCGGGTTCGAATCCCAGTCCGTCACAAATTTTCATTGTTGCCATTCCCTTATACAGGTGATGGTTGTTCGTATTTGCAAATGGAAATACATTTCTGTATTTTTAGAATGGTAAATTTCACTCAAAATTTTATTCATAAAATTTGTCGATAGGTACTTAACATTGTTTACATGCATACTGGGTACACTTAACGTGGATTAGCATGTTGACTTGATAGGCGAATTAACGAAACATTACTGCGAAACCTTTCAAAAATACAGGTTTAAAATGTTCGAACTGTTTCAGTATTTTATATTAAGATTTGTGTTAACCATTTTTGCGCTGCACAGTATCACAAGTTCAAAAATTAATCTATCATTCAGTACAATATAAAGTTAATTTTAGCAAGCAAATAAACAATATAAAGGATAGCCCTCACCAATTCTACCATCTCCCTCTCACGTAAATTCATGTAAACTGTGGTAGGGGACACAGCTTAACGTTGTTTACTTGCTAACTATTCAAATGTACCTGGTTTGCAATAAAGTGAACTTGCGTTCGGAAACATATTCAGGATCTTTATCTGAGTCGTAGTCACATTGAGATTTGTAAAAGTCACTGCGAAAAGAATTTACCTGGGACGAAGAAAGCACGCGTTACCGCTGCTAGTAATCATGTTTTTGGCTCTTACCACTGTTTACGTGCACACATCCTGCCAAAGCTGTCATTAATCGGAATCTAAAATTAGAGATGGAGGTGCCATTTCTCCGCTTATCAACTACTAACAGCAAAGCACATCACATACAATGTTTTGCATGTAATTACCCTGTTCGCATCGACTGTCAAAAATGGTTCAAATGGCTCTGAGCACTATGGGACTTAACTTCTAAGGTCATCAGTCCCCTAGAACTTAGAACTACTTAAACCTAACTAACCTAAGGACATCACACACATCCATGCCCGAGGCAGGATTCGAACCTGCGACCGCAGCGGTCGCGCGGTTCCAGACTGTAGCGACTAGAACCGCTCGGCCACCACGGCCAGCCGCATCGACTGTCATTTGCCATTGTTTACAGCCGACGACTTAATACATACAATATAGCACATTGATTATACACTGAAACGCCAAGGAAACTGGTATAGGCATGCATATTCACATACAGAGATACGTAAGCAGGCAGAAAACGGCGCTGCGGTCGGCAACGCCTAAATAAGATAGCAAGTGTGTGGCGCAGTTACTGCTGCTGCTACTGCTACAACAATGGCAGATTATCAAGGTTTAAGTGACTTTCAGCGTGGTGCTATAATCGGCGCACGAGCGATGGGTACAGAGCCTGCGAGGTAGCGATGATGTGGGGATTTTTCCCACACGACCATTTCACGAGTGTGCCGTGAATATCAGGAAACTGGTAAAACATGAAATCTCCGACATCGCAGCGACCGGAAGAAGATCATGCAACAACGGCACCAACGACGACTGAAGAGAATCGTTCAACATGACAGAAGCGCATCCCTTTCACAAACTGCTGCAGGCTTCAATGCTGGGCCATCAACAAGTGTCAGTGTCCAAACCATTCAACGAAACATCATCGATATGGGCTTTCGGAGCCGAAGGTCCACTTGATAACTGCACGACACAAAGCTTTACGCCTCGCCTGGGCCAGTCAACACCGACATTGCACTGTTGATGACTGGAAACATGTTGCCTGGTCGGACGAGGCTCGTTTTAAATTGTTTCGAGCAGATGGACGTGTACGAGTATGGAGAAAACCTCATGAAACCATGGACCCTGCATGTCAGCAAGGTACTTTCCAAGCAGGTGGAGGCTTTGTAATGGTGTGGGGCGTATGTTGTTGGAGTGATATGGGACCCTAGATACGTCTTGATACGACACTGACAGGCAACACGTACTTAAGCATCCTGTCTGATCACCTGCATCCATTCGTGTCCATTGTGCATTCCGACGGACGTGGGCAATTCCAGCAGGAAAATGCGACACTCCACCCTTCCAGAATTGCTACAGAGTGGCTCCAAGAACACTCTTCTGAGTTTAAACAATGCCACTGGCCACCAAACTCTCCAGACACGAACGTTAATGAGCATATCTGGGATGCATTCCAGCGTGCTGTTCAGAAGAAATCTCCACGCCCTCGTTCTCTTACGGACTGCAGGACTGTTCCCTCCAGAAGTACTTCAGACGTAGTTGAGTCCATGCCACGTCGTGTTGCGGAACTTCTGCGTGCTCGTCGGGGCCCTACACGATATTAGGTAGGTGTACCAGTTTCTTTGACTCTTCAGTGTATTTTGGTAAATGAAGGGTGCAGAAAACATGGTAAGGACTGCAGGGGTTATCCGGGTGATGACATTAATTGCGAAGATAACTGAGTACTAATGGGATGCTATTTAAGTTAAGGAAGTTACAGGGAAAGCAGCTGAATCTTTGGAAACTAGAAAATTTGAAGGAACTACAAATTCAGACTAACTCAGAAAAAAAAACGTGACGAAAGAAATAACGATCACTTGAGGATTTCTGATGTGGAAAACCAGTGGGATGTTCTTAAAATAGTTGTTGCAAACGCAACAGGAAAACTATCGGGAGTCTAAAACAGGAAAAAGGCAGCAAAGGATAAAAGACGAGAACTAGAATTAGTAAAGAAATAACGAAAATTTGAAAATGTTAAAAGAGTACAGCAACTACAGAAAATGATCAAAAAAACTCTGCACCACCTGAACATTTTCCATCATGTGTGGACTTAGATTGAAGGGGAGGAGAAAATACTGCACCGTTACATTGTAACGTGCTCGGATCCTCGTAGACATGCTTGCCACGAGCTGCTCGACGCGCTTGTGACAGTACTGCAGTCTCATCTCACTTTCCTGTGCTAATTACATTTCGTAGCTGGATTATCTTAACTTTGTTCGAGGGAAATGCATAACTAGTGGCTTCTGGAATAAGATTCTTAAATTTCTCTTCCCTGAGGCACCCCAGAGCAGGGGCATTGAGCGCATTGGCGGTTTAAATATGTGACGCTTTACAATCCGCTGCGGGGCTGTGGATTCGCAGAACTGCTCTACCGAAAGATGATCTGGTTCCACTGTCCTCACGTCGACATAGGACTTTAAAGTTAGAGCATAGCGACAGCACGGCCCTGAGTCTTGCTGGGGTGACGAATCTGTGTCTCCTGTAGGCTTACGCAAACACGGTAAGCCGCCATTTTACCGTCTCCAGTTTGAGAAAGTTTCTGAACTTACATCCCGGATGTTGTCAGCTAATCAGACGGGTCAGCAGCATCGGAGCTGAGCCAATGAGAGACGACACGGCAAATACAGTGCACCAACCTCTGGTTATTTAATTTGATAGGTGCCTGTTGTTTCAGACACCTTTCCATTTAGTAGCACGATGTCTAATTTCTGGCATGTGCCAGTAATCCTTGCTCTGTGATGGTCAATATCGACAGATCGTCGTTGTTAGGTTTCTCCGTATACTATAGACGATGTCTCTGGAGTTTTTCCTCCAGCCAGTCACCGTGGGGGTGTGGTATACGCACGTAGGTCTGAAGACCTCGCACATACACTAGCCGACCGACTGTCGGAACGACGAATTGGACCTGTGTACGCGTTTTCTACATCTACATCTACGTAGATACTCCGCAAGCCACCGTCCGGTGCGTGGCGGAGGGTACCATGTACCACTACTAGTCGTTCCATCCCCTGTTCCACTCGCAAATACAGCGAGGGAAAAACGATCGTCTATATGCCTCCGTATGAGCCCTAATTCCCCGTGGTCCTTACGCGCAATGTATGTTGGCGGTAGTAGAATCGTTCGGCAATCGGCTTCAGATACCGGTTCGCTGAAGTTTCACAATAGTGTTCCTCGAATAAAACGTCGCCTTCCCTCCACGAATTTCCGTTTCAGTTCCCGAAGCATCTCCGTAACACTTACGTGTTGTTCGAATCTACCGGTAACAAATCTAGCAGCTCGCCTCTGAACTGCCTCGATGTCCTTCGTCAATCCGACCTAGTACGGTTCCCAAACACTCGAACAGTAGTCAAAAAGTGGTCGCACCAACGTCTTATCTGCGGTCTCATTTGCAGGTGAACCACAATTTCCTAAAATTATTCCAATACACCGAAATCGACTATTTGCCTTCCCTACCACAGGTCTGATGTGTTCGTTCCATTTCATATCGCTTTGCAACGTTACGCCCAGATATTTAAATCACTTCACTGTGTCAAGCGGGACACTACTAATACCGTATCTGAACGTTACAGGTTTGTTCTTCCTACCCATCCGCATTACTTAGGTTTTTCCACATTTAAAGCTAGCTGTCATTCATCACACCAACTAGAAATTTTGTCTGAGTCGTCTTGCATCTTCCTACGGTCACTCAACTTCGACACCTTACCGTACACCACAGTATCATCACCAAACAACCGCAGATTGCTACCTATCCCGTCCACCAGATCATTTATGTAAAAAGCGGTCCTATCACACTTCCCTCGGGCACTCCTGGTGAACACTTGCCGTCGAGGGCAGCATACTGGGTTCTATTACTTAAGAAATCTTCGAGCCACTCACGTATCTACGAACTTACTCCATCTGCTCGTACGTTCGTTAACAACCTGCAATGGGCCACCCTGTCAATGCTTTCCGGAAATCTAGAAGTATGGAAACAGCCTGTCGCCTTTTATCCGTAATTCTCAGTATACCATGTAAGGAAAGGACAAGCTGAGTTCGCACGAGTAATGTTTTCTAAAACCATGCTGATTCGTGGGCATAGGCATCTCAGTCTCAAGAAAGTTTAATATATTCGAACTGAGAATGTCTTCCGGGATTCTGCAGCAAACCAAAGTTAGGGATATTGGTGTGTAACTTTGTAGGTTTGTTCTTGTACCCTTCCTATACACAGGAGGCACCTGCGCGTATTTCCAGTCGCCTGTAACCTCGTACTGGGCGAGAGATTCACGATAAATGCAGGTTAGGTAAGGGACCAAGGCCGTAGAGTACACTTTTTAAAACCAAATTGGGATTCCATCCGGAGCTGGTGATTTATTTGCTTTCAAATCTTTCAGCTGTTTCTCTATACAATGGGTACTTATTAGTACGTGGTACATGTCCATTAGTAAGTTGTCCCGTGGTCAAGTGATGGACCGACTGACCGGCGACATTCCTTGTCGGGATGTCGTGCGGGTGGGACCACCAAACAAACTGAGCCGTTTGTAGCTTTGTCGTGCCAACCGCCAGACAGAAGTTCGTCTTTTGTCACTGCACGCTAAATTAAATGCTATTCTAATATATGTAATAGAGTGCGAGGAGGACGAAACGTTAAGGACATAGTTTCTGGAGGAATTTGAAGACTGCAGATGTTTGTGGGACACGTCGTGCGAGGAGTATTGCAATACAGATTCAAGAAATTCATTTTCATTTTTTAACGAATCTCCAACGGTGTCGTGTGGCACATAGAAAGAATAAAAGTCCATCGACATCTGTATTTCTGTTTTTAGGTTTTATTTCCAACAGTCATCGGAAATGAAATCTGAAACCGAAACATCGACATTTAATGGAGGTTAATTCATTACTACACTTGCTTCATTGGTGTAAGTATGTATCCAAGCTCTCTGCTATGTAGAGCAAAGTACGAAACATTTTTAGAGTTCTAACAGTTGCTAAATGCTTCACTTCTTTCGGATCTGTTGTTCTATTTATTAGATGACGAGCACCACCACCATGAGTAGTCTCTCTTCTTCGAATCTGAAATCAGTTTCTTAAACTTACAGGTTATCTTTTATAACATAAATAAATTAATAACGTTTTCATGAAGATATTCTGTTTTATTTATTTTGCTTTACCATGATGTACTTCCTCAGTCAAATAGAAATCACACTGTAGGTTTCAGGAATCATTTTAGTAAATAATTGTGGGGATGCAACAGCAGTGAATCTGAAGTCCTCTTAACTGCTGCCACTGGCTACAAATCGTACTGCAGCTAACAGGCTCTCCTTGCAGCATAAAGCCTCGCTTATGACTGTATTCTCTTTCGTTGAGAATGGTTTGATGATGTTCAGCAGCTACGAAATGAATGTTTCATCAATTCTTAGATAATTACAAAAATCGTCGGCTCTCAGCTTCTCTTTCCTTGCATTTTCTTTCCTTTTCCCACAGCTCTCTCTCGGCTATTTTTGGCCTTGTTACTTTTAAAACAGCCAAGCAAATCCCCGTTTTTTGTGTAAAACCACGCTGGATCTAGTAAAACATAAACAATATACGTAAGATAAGTAAGATAAAAAAATCACAAAAACAGGACGTCCCTGTAATCGCCGAGTGCAGTTGATCGGGACGTGTATAGACTGCCAAGAAATTGGTCGGTCGGTCGGTCGGTCGGCCAATAAGGTTGTGCACGTGTCGGTGTTCTGAGCAGCGAGGCATTTGTGTGAATTGTGAGCAGTACGAGTTCCGACCCTAAGTGAAGCTAACAAATAGTTCGGCAGGTGCAGTGGTGTCGGCGGGGCCGTAGTGGTAAACTCGACGGAGTGGCCACTATTATGCGGACACTATATCGTGGCAGTTTTAGTTGTGGAGTGTTCTGAACGATGATGCGTAAGATACCGGTAGAGTTCGGGCCTGAACTACCACTGCCTACCGCAGCAAACAATTGCGCTGTAGCACTACCAAACGCAGTGTACTCCAATTTGCTTTACGTTGTGGATTGATTGTTTTTATTTAATTTTGAAATGAGCGAAGAGACTAATCCTGGTGTATAAAGGAATTCGAATGACACTCTCACTACAAGAAAAGGAATCGGCGATCTTTATGAACGTTATGTCAGTTCTGCTTTCGTGGAAGCACAGAACACAGACGGAGGATGGCGGCCTATGAGAGGGAGGCGGTATTTATTCCCCCGCACCGCCTCTCACCCCACGGACAGTCAAACTTCGCGTTTGTTTTCGGTCGCGTAATACTACGTATGCTAAGCGGCACGTTTTGTGTATATTAGTGTCAATTGCGGAGCGCCGGGCGTGTTGATCCGAAAGAAGCAGCAATGATGGATGCTGTTTGGTAGTGCTCAAGTAATGGGCTGGTAATGCTTTCGACAATAAAGAAATTAAGGAGCTAATAATGGTTTTCGAGCTGGTGTTCTCGGTGTCCATTTACGAATTCTCAAAAGCATTTCTGATTTATGGAGTATTATTCAAATGTCTTCTTTGCTCTGGCCGCTAGTGTGAGGTAATCCGACTGCTTCATTCTCATCCCGGCTGTGTACATTACCCCGGGCCTTATTGTTTGTTATATGAGGTCTAAACACGGAGTAAGTGAATTGCTATGTTGTGCTCCCATGGTCGAACTTAATTTCTTAATGAGAGTTTATGTTAAATTCTTTCTTGTGCCAACTCAAGTGAGAAAATTTTTGTTATTAATACTATATATAAACTACAAATGACCTTTATTAACTGTTTCGAAAAGTTTTCGCCTTATTTGAAGAGATCTGTGTATGATCAGAAATCTTTCTTCTAAGGCCGTTATATGGGGAGTGGATTTCAATGCGTGGTTCATACATAATTGAAGGTTGTTTTAAATAATCTGGGGAACTTTGCAATTTTTTTTTACATTCAGTAACTACACTCCTGGAAATTGAAATAAGAACACCGTGAATTCATTGTCCCAGGAAGGGGAAACTTTATTGACACATTCCTGGGGTCAGATACATCACATGATCACACTGACAGAACCACAGGCACATAGACACAGGCAACGGAGCATGCACATTGTCGGCACTAGTACAGTGTATATCCACCTTTCGCAGCAATGCAGGCTGCTATTCTCCCATGGAGACGATCGTAGAGATGCTGGATGTAGTCATGTGGAACGGCTTGCCATGCCATTTCCACCTGGCGCCTCAGTTGGACCAGCTTTCGTGCTGGACGTGCAGACCGCGTGAGACGACGCTTCATCCAGTCCCAAACATGCTCAATGGGGACAGATCCGGAGATCTTGCTGGCCAGGGTAGTTGACTTACACCTTCTAGAGCACGTTGGGTGGCACGGGATACATGCGGACGTTCATTGTCCTGTTGGAACAGCAAGTTCCCTTGCCGGTCTAGGAATGATAGAACGATGGGTTCGATGACGGTTTGGATGTACCGTGCACTATTCAGTGTCCCCTAGACGATCACCAGTGGTGTACGGCCAGTGTAGGAGATCGCTCCCCACACCATGATGCCGGGTGTTGGCCCTGTGTGCGTCGGTCGTATGCAGTCCTGATTGTGGCGCTCACCTGCACGGCGCGAAACACGCATACGACCATCATTGGCACCAAGGCAGAAGCGACTCTCATCGCTGAAGACGACACGTCTCCATTCGTCCCTCCATTCACGCCTGTCGCGACACCACTGGAGGCGGGCTGCACGATGTTGGGGCGTGAGCAGAAGACGGCCTAACGGTGTGCGGGACCGTAGCCCAGCTTCATGGAGACGGTTGCGAATGGTCCTCGCCGATACCCCAGGAGCAACAGTGTCCCTAATTTGCTGGGAAGTGGCGGTGCGGTCCCCTACGGCACTGCGTAGGATCCTACGGTCTTGGCGTGCATCCGTGCGTCGCTGCGGTCCGGTCCCAGGTCGACGGGCACGTGCACCTTCCGCCTACCACTGGCGACAACATCGATGTACTGTGGAGACCTCACGCCCCACGTGTTGAGCAATTCGGCGGTACGTCCACCCGGCCTCCCGCATGCCCACTATACGCCCTCGCTCAAAGTCCGTCAACTGCACATACGGTTCACGTCCACGCTGTCGCGGCATGCTACCAGTGTTAAAGACTGCGATGGAGCTCCGTATGCCACGGCAAACTGGCTGACACTGGCGGCGGCGGTGCACAAATGCTGCGCAGCTAGCGCCATTCGACGGCCAACACCGCGGTTCCTGGTGTGTCCGCTGTGCCGTGCGTGTGATCATTGCTTGTACAGCCCTCTCGCAGTGTCCGGAGCAAGTATGGTGGGTCTGACACACCGGTGTCAATGTGTTCTTTTTTCCATTTCCAGGAGTGTATATTAGATTCAAATTATTTTATTTATACCCCGATTGATTCTACATACTTCTATCTTGGACTGAGCAGTATTAAGTGTTTCTGCATAAATCCAATATTCTAATCCTGGTCTGGTGTTCTTGTTATCTGGAGTAAATTGGCTAAGACAAACAACGAATTAACCAAGCATGGCTATATAGATTTTGTATTAAAAGTGCTTCTTGTATCCATTGCATGTTTTTTAGTTGCTCACTTTTTTTTGTGCAATGCGCCAAGTGAATACTCACTTACGTATAATATTCAGTCTCTCCGGAAATTTCAAGTTGTACATCGTGAGGTCTGGCTAACTGAACCTGGATAAAATGTTGAAATTGTCAAGGTATCAATAGTCAATAACGGTACAGACGTACTAGAAACTGACATACAGTAAGCCACGATGCAGAAGTTTTGGCAGGCATCGCCTGTGTGTATTCACTGAAATTCTTGCTCATCACCATCGCGAAAGTCGTGAATTCTCCCCTCCCAAATGTCGATTTTTGAGACCAGAGAGGAATGTAGCGAGGCGGAGAGATGGTGGGGAGACACATGACCGGGAGATCATGAGGAAGCATCCAGTTGCAGCCTGGAGCAGTTTCAAGAGTCCTTGAGTAGTGTCAGTTTTTCGTGTTAGCGCTGCCTTTTCTCTGAATAGCTCACAAGTTGAGAAGTCTATTCCACAACTTTTGTTGCTTCTACCGAGGTTCCATTTATTTTAGTCTCTGATTCCTTTTTAAATTGTGTTTGTGAACTGCACAAATTTGGAAAGAAACTCGCAGTTCCATAGCAAAAAAATGGTTCAAATGGCTCTGAGCACTATGGGACTCAACTGCTGAGGTCATTAGTCCCCTTGAACTTAGAACTAGTTAAACCTAACTAACCTAAGGACATCACAAACATCCATGCCCGAGGCAGGATTCGAACCTGCGACCGTAGCGGTCTTGCGGTTCCAGACTGCAGCGCCTTTAACCTCACGGCCACTTCGGCCGGCAGTTCCATAGCAATCTTCCATATCGTTTGAGATACATACCAGTTATTAACGGCACATTCTGTATCAATTGAGCTTCAGTCGGTCAGTTATTTTATTTTTGCATATATCGTGTATTCCGTTGTGTAATTGACTTTGTTAATCAGTCACGGAAACTCATTTTGAGGTCATATGTATTTCTTTGAGCTTCAAGCAAGCAATCATTTCAGACACAAATATGTGAGTATATATTGTTCAAATAATTACAAATTGTGATGAAAACTTGAGAAAAAACTCATATGTTAAAGCTTAGGATTATGTTCACTTTCATCCAAAAACTGTGCTGTCAGGCGATCCTAATTTAAATATAAAATATGACCGACTTATTTTGCATAGATAAATAGTGTTCTCAGTGTGGCGGCGTTCCATTGTAAAACAGATGACCCTGGTTGGAACATTTAATGTGTGATGCAGGAAATATACTTCATTTATATCACTACTGATTAACGACAATTGCTCTCATTTGTATTTGCCATAGTACTTAATTATAGTGTTTCATTTGCTGTAACTAGCGCAGTTCCTCGGTGTAATTTTGTGCAACGAATCCAGAAGCTTGTATAACGTTTGTGTGTTGAGTACGTAAATGTGGCAGGCAGTTTGCACACTCCACAGCCGAGCGCCAGCACAAGCGCTAACGCTGACGGAAGGCAGATATATTTCACGCTGATTCTCATTCCTTTCCCACTCTTCGCCGTTGGCCTTCCTAAGGTCATCCAGTATGTGTGCAGATATCTTGATGAAGTATCTGAGCTAGAAGAATAGAAATGTGGAACACAAGTCCGAAAACAATTTATTGGACTCACCAAAACGAAACAATAATACAATATCCAAAAGAACAACCGACTCGATCCCAACTGCAGATCGAAACAAATACAAAATAGCACATAATAATAATAAAGATTCAGCTCTTCACGGGGAGCGAACACAAGCAGTTCTACAACGTCTAGAGGTTCGTCGACTATACAGACAAATCGGGTAGCTATAAGAGGCGTCTGGCCGTGGGCCGCGCGAGACTAGCCGAGCAGTCTCAGGCGCTGCAGTCATGGACTGTGCGGCTGGTCCCGGCGGAGGTTCGAGTTCTCCCTCGGGCATGCTTGTGTGTGTATGTCCTTAGGAAAATTTAGATTAAGTAGTGTGTAAGCTTAGGGACTGACGACCAGAGCAGTTAAGTCCCATAAGATATCACACACATTTGAACATTTGAACATCTGGCCGTGGCTGCAGCTCTGCATCCTTCCGCCTGTTGGCGGATGTATCTGCCAGAACTATTTGCGATCACGTGCCTGGCGTATCAAAGTAGTTTCTGGGCTAGCTGCGACCTCTGGTGAAGCTGTTATGCAGGCTCCGCGGACGGGTAGCGGTCCCTGGCGGCCGTTGGTGAAGACCTGGTGGTGTCTTGTGTTGTGGCCTCCAGAAAGTCTCTGTTTTGACCTCCTCAGGCGTAGGGCCCGCTGCCGGAGGTTCCGCCTGTGGTGTGACCGTCGGTGACGGTGGGGGTGGAGGTGGAGGTGGAGGAGGTGGTGGTGGTGGTGGTGGTGGTGGTGGTGGTGGTGGTGGTGGCGGTCGGGCGGAGAGAGGAGCACCGTCATCCCCGAGGGCCGACAGCCCTGGAGACGGCAGAGGAGGCGGCAGTGGACCACACCGGGGGCGAAGCTGGTCGGTGTACTTCCGACACACTGTGCCATTGTCGAGGGTGACTACCACTATAGCGCGGCCGACGAATTACGAGACCCCGGCGGGGCCACACTGGGCTGGATGCCGGGTAAACACCGGTGCCCAGACTGGATCCTGTAGCAAATAACGGGGCTGTGTCGAACGCAGAGGAGCTGGGTGGGGAGAAGACGGAAACAGGAGAGATAAGGGGGACCGATGAGGATGGCCGTGAAGTTTATCAGCTGGAGATGATCCGTCCTGAACAGTGGATCAGTAGGAGGAAAGAAAGATGGTAAGGGCATCGTCCAGGGAGTGGTGGGGACGCAGTTTGGACATCTGGACTTTGAATGTCCGGACAAACCATTTGGCTAATTCATTAGATGCAGGATGAAAGGGAGCAGTATGAATCAACTGGATGCCCTGGAAGGTGGAGAAGGAAGTAAATTCAGCAGATGTAAACTGAGGGCCGTTGTCAGTCCCCAACATCTCTGGAAGGCCCTCAACGGAAAATATGCAGGAAAGAGCTCGGATGGTATCAGTGAATGTCGTAAGAAAACCCCCACTGCTGGCATCCACAAGGATCAGCCAGGATGAGCTGAGGAATGGGCCCACGAAATCCAAACGCAAATGGGACCTATGAGAAGGAGCAGGTGGCCACAGTAACAGGTGGTGAGGGAGTGCTGACTGGTGCTGTTGACAAGAGGGACATAAGGCCACCAAGCAGGTGATGGCGGCGTCCATCCCCTCCAGTAGACATGCTGGTGGGCAAGCCATTTCCTCAGGCAATCCCCCACCACCTGTCAGCGCTCATTATCACCCAAGATGAGGAGTACCCCATCTCTGACAGACAGGTCCTGGCACCAGTGCCAGTGGACCCGGACCTCCGGCTGCAGCGGCATACGACAGCCTAATGTCCACCCTTGCTGAACGTGGTGCATCAGCACTTGCAGGGTCCAGTCATCTGCCGTGTGATGTGCGACCGTCTTGGGATCCAGTGGCAAATCAGTGACTGCCACGGCAGCGGCGTCATCCAGGTGGAAACAGACAACCGGATCAGCATCAAACTCCAGGTCAGCACCCACTGGGAGACGAGAGAGAAGATCCGTGTTGGCATGGAGAGCTGTGGCCCAAAAATGGATGTCTCACAAGGGAACCTCCCATCGCACCCCCCTCAGATTTAGTTATAAGTTGGCACAGTGGGTAGGTCTTGAAAAACTGAACACAGATCACTCGAGAAAACAGGAAGAAGTTGTGTGGAACTATGAAAAAATAAGCAAAATATGCAAACTGAGTAGTTCATGTGCAAGATAGGCAACATCAAGGAGAGTGAAAGCTCAGGAGCACCGTGGTACCGTGGTCCCGTGGCTAGCGTGAGCAGCTGCGGAACGAGAGGTCCTCGGTTCAAGTCTTCCCTCGAGTGAAAAGTTTACTTTCTTTATTTTCGCTATGTTATGATCTGTCCGTTCGTTCATTGACGTCTATGTTCACCATATTAAATTTATTGTCTGTGTTTTGCGACCGCACCGCAAAACCGTGCGATTAGTAGACGAAAGGACATGCCTCTTCAATGGGAACCGAAAACATTTGATCGCAAGATCATAGGTCAACCGATTCCTCCACAGGAAAACACGTCTGATATATTCTATACTACACTGGTGACAGCATGTGCGTCACATGACAGTAATATGTTGTCGACCCACCTAACTTGTACACTTGGCGAATGGGTAAAAAGAATCTTCTACCTTGCCAGATTTAGGTTTTCTTGTGGATGTGATAATCACTCCCAAAAAAGTGATCAAAACATAAGAGTGTCACATACACTGCAACAAATGAATGCAATAGTTTCACAGCCGCACAGTTTTCCCTGTGCTCTGTCAAAACATATGTTTTTAACGTTTTCAAATTTTTCCGTGTGTAGACCGTCAAATCCTGAATATGTCCAACCAAATCTGAAAATGTCCTCGAATTTTGGAGAGCGAAGTTGATTATGTGTGAGTGCCTGAACCTTGATAATTGACGCACGATCACGTAAACAATACTGCTCTGTACCTGTACAGCTTCGCAAAATATTTGTCTGAAAATAAAAAATTAAACTTTTCACTCAAGGGAAGACTTGAACCAAGGACCTCTCGTTCCACAGATGCTCAAGCTAACCACGGATCCACGGTGCTCCTGAGCTCACACTATCCTTGCGCATGGACTACTTAGTTTGTACATTTTGCTTATTTTTTCATAGTTCCACACAATTTCTTCCTGTTTCCTCGAGTGATCTGTGTTCAGTTTTTCAAGGCCTATCCACTGTGCCGACTTATAACTAAAACTGAGGGGGGGGGGGGGTGCGATTGGGAGGTTCCCTTGTTAGGAATATTCCGTGAGGAACAATGCCCAGCGCTGGAGGCAGTGAGCAGTCCTCGTGGGGATGGCGGCCATAGTGCTAAACAATGAAACCAGTGGCTTGTGATCGGTGTATAAGGTGAAGCAATGGCCGTAGATGAAATCGTGGCATTTCTTAAACCAAACGATGGTGGCCAAGGCCTCCTTCTCAATTTGGCTGTAGTTATGCTGAGCCAGGAATAGTGTTTTGGAGACGAATGTCACCGGGCACTCAATTCCGTCGACGATGTGAAACAAGACGGGCCCCACGCCGTAGCCTGATGCATCGACAGCCAAAGTGAAAGGCTTGGTGGGGTCATAAGGCACAAGGCAAACCAGTGTCAGGAGAGAAGACTCCAGATGGTGGAACGCCCTATCACAAGCTGGCGACAGTCCCAGGGAACATCATTACAGAGGAGGTGGTGAAGTGGTTCCGCCAGAGCTGCAGCATGTGGGATGAAATGGCAGTAGTAACTGAATTGACCCAGGACTGACCTGAGGCTGGACAAGTCCTTTGGGGGCGGCAGCTGCTGAATAGCCTCGACATACTGGGTCGTCGGTCAAATGCCATTAGCGCTCAAAACGCGGCTGAGGTAGGTCACCTGAGGAACAAAAGAAAGACATTTATCCTTGTTGCAACGTAAGCCAGCACCCTGAAGAACATGGAAGAGACGTCGGATGTTCTGGGCCAAGTCTGGGGTGGATACACCATCGACTAAGATGTCATCAAGCTATTGACCATCCCCAGAACATCTCTCATCAACGTTTCCAAATATCGCCGGGCCACTGGCGACCCCGAATGGGAGGTGATTGTAACGGAAGAGCCCAAAAGGGTTATTGATTACCGAGATCGTTTTCGACGACACATCCAAGGGCACCTGGAAGTAGGTGTCCCCCAGGTCAATTTTGGCAAACACGTCGCTGCCTGCCAATTGGGGCAGGATGTCACCAACCTCGGGTATGCAATACGAGTCAATAACAGACTGAGCATTGACAGTGGCCTTAAAATCCCCAGAAACGCAAAGAGATGTATTCGGCTTCTCAAGGACCACGACGGGCGTAGCCCAACGGTCGTGGTGGACCAGGGTCAGGATGCCCTCAGCCTCCGGGCACCGAAGCTCCTCCCGTAGTTTGTCACAGAGGGCAAACAGTGACGGGCGAGCCTCGTGGATCTTTGGGGACCACTGAGGGGAGGAGTTCGATACGAGCTTCGAACCAGGAGACCCCACGAGATGTGGCAGAGAACACGTTTGGGAAATCATCCAGAAGCTGCCGCAAAAGATCGTCTGCCGACAACGACCGGACGGCTGGGCCCGAGTCGTGTATCTCGAGGCCCAGTAAGGGAAAAAGATCCATTCCCAGTAAGTCGGTGGCCTGGGGGGTGGCGAGGACCGAAACCCGGCCTGTGACATCGTGAATGACCGAGAACGACCCCTGTAGTCGGATGACGTCACTGCTGTAGCTCTTCAGAGAAGAATGGAACAGACAAACTGGCGGTGAACCCAACTGACGGTGGGAATCCCCACCGATGACGGTCACGGAGGATCCCGTATCCACTCGAAAAGGGAGAAGAGTGCCGTTCAACCGGACAGAGTGACGGCCGCCGTCGTGTGCGGAAAAACCGACTGAACGAAGGAAATTGGCGGCAGCGAGTCCGCCTCATCCACCACGGAGTTGGACAGCAGTGTGGTCCACGACCATCAACGAAGACGACCGACAGACCTCAGCTCTGTGATCCTGCTTTATGCCCTCCGGAAGTGCAATCTTGCCTGTGATGTGTGACAAAGCATTGACTGCTGCCGCTGCGGCCGCCGGTGGCGCAAGTTGGGACCGGCGCCGTGATCCTGGAGGGCGGGCGCGGCCGCAGGAGGGGGCGGCGGTTGCAGTGATGGGAGCCGGCGACGCGGGGGGCGGTCGGTCAACACCTACGCCGGGGACAGCAGCGTGGAAGCAGAGCGAAAGGACTGCTCGTGAGCGCGGATAAAGAATATTGAGAGATCTTTCAGCCTCAGAAGATCAGATTGGTGGCACGGACAAGAAATATATTACGAATGAGTGCCATTGCAGACTGCTTGCAATGGGGGTTGCCACAGGAAAAACGGCAGTCACGGGAGAGACCTTTCAGCATAGCGATCCATTCCCTGTATGACTGTGCGGGAAGCTTCTGACGACAGAAGAACTTGTGATGTGCCGCCGCCACGTGGACCTGAGAGTCAAAAATAATCCAATAGGCTAGAAGTAAACCCCTCGTAGGAGAGAGCGTGAGGTTCCTTATCGAGATGCAGCTGTGGCAGAAGGTGATAAACTTCCGGGCCTACGTAAGTGAGGAAAAATGCGCGACGCTGAACGTAGCCGGTGACATCGTGAGCAATAAAGTGTTGCTCCAGACGAACCACGTAGTTGCCCCAAAGCTCAAAGCATTTGTCGAACTTGGGAAATGCAGGGGGCGCGGCACAGAGCCCCGGAAGCGGGGTGGAACCTTTCCATAGGCACCTCAATGGGAGTGGTGGATACCGCCTGCAAGCTTTGAATATTGAGCGCGTTCGTTTCTTGCTTACGATCCAACAGCGCTACGACTCGCGCTATGGGTTCGTCAAGAGTTGGAATACCGTTTGCCATAGCGGACAACAACCGAGTAAACGCAGGAAACTCGTAAACCAACTCGTCGCCACTGAATTATCTGCGCTAGCAGAATAGAAATGCGGAAAACACAATTCCGAAAACAATTTATTGGACTCACCATAACGAAACAATAATACAATATCCAAAACAACAACCGACTCGATCCCAACTTCGGATCGCCACAAATACAAAATAGAAAATAATAATAATAATAATAATAAAGAGACTCAGCTCTTCACGGGGAGCAAACACAAAGAGTTCTGCAACATCCAGAGGTTCGTCGACTATACAAAGAGATCAGCCAGCTGGAAGAGGCGTCTGGCAGCGCTGTATCTTTCCGTGTGGTACATCGAACTGCCTTTTGCTGTTTTTTTTTTCTCTTTATTGTGATTTCATGCCCCTGCCCCATATGGGCAGGGGAGGGCTGTCAGCAGCACAATCCGCCGCTCTTCAGCCGAGTGACATGACAACTAAAACAAGAATAAAATAATACATACATAAGGAGGTAAAAAAGGGGAACATAAAACAGAGTAAGGGGAGAAAATGGAGGTAAAAATACACTGACATGTAGAAGTTCATTGGGGACAGTTAAAAAGAGTCACCAGAAAGTTAAAAAACACAGTTGGCGATTCTTAAAACACAGAGAAGACACTGGATGCCCATGCACAGGTTAAAAGTTGGCCACAGTATAAAAAACACTCCGAAACAACACACTTAAAACCCACTTGGAGCACACACGACGAAGAATAAAACTACCAGGCGGGACCTGCCGAGGGAAAGGTCAGAGAGGATGGAAAAGGAGGGGAGAGCATGGGGCAGCTGGGGAAGCGGCGGGATGAAGAGAGGAGGGGCAACCGTGGGTTCACGAAGAGGCAGGAGACACATGGGGCGGGAGAGGAAAAGGGAAGACAGGGCAGGAGGGAGCGCAGAGACACTGAAAGAAGGCACAAGAGATGGACGGGGAGTAGGAGGGGAAATCCGCTCAGAAGGAGGGAGGGGGAGGAGAGGGAGCCCTGAGGAGGAGGCAGGAAGAGGGGGTTAGAGTTGGTAGAAAGGGTAGATGTCAGGGCGAAGCTCATCATCCGGGAGTGGTAGACGGTGGAAGTTGTGTTGGGAAAGGAGATGGAAGGTGTGGAGATGGAGAGAGGGAGGGACACAACGGTAAAGGCGCGGCAACGGGTTGGGAGTGGAGAGGAAGGGAGACACCAGGGGGTGAGGGGGATCAAGGCGGCGGACAATATATAGTGTGCGGATGTGTTCAAGGAAAAGGAGAAGGTGGGGGAAGGTGATGAGGTCATAGAGGATGCGAGTGGGGGACGGAAGGCGGATGCGGAAGGCGAGGCGGAGTGCATGGCGTTCGAGGATTTGGAGGGCTTTATAGAACCTGGGAGGGGCGGAAATCCAAGCGATGCTGGCATAACAAAGGATGGGGCAGATCATGGATTTGTAGGTGTGAAGGATGGTGGAAGGATGCAGACCCCACGTCCGGCCGGACAGGAGTTTCAGGAGGCGGAGGCGGTTGTGAGCTTTGTTTTGGATGGTAAGGAGATGGGGAGTCCAGGTGAGGTGGCGGTCGAGTGTGAGGCCAAGGTATTTGAGGGTAGGAGCGAGGTGGATAGGACGGCCGTAAATGGTGAGGTAGAAATCATGGAGGTGGAAGGAGTGGGTGGTGTGGCCTATGATGATCGCCTGGGTCTTGGAGGGATTAACACGGAGGAACCACTGGTTGCACCAAGCGGTGAATTGGTCAAGGTGGGTTTGGTGGGTACGTTGGGACCGTTGAAGGGTAGGATAAAGGGCTAGGAAGGCGGTGTCATCAGCGAACTGGAGAAGATGAACAGGAGGGGGAGGTTTGGGCATATCAGCAGTGTACAGGAGATAGAGGAGAGGGGAAAGGACAGAACCTTGGGGCACGCCGGCAGAGGGGTAGAAAGTACGGGAGTTGGAATTGTGGATAGTCTCATAGGAGGGACGATGGGAGAGGAAGGAAGCAACGAGACGGACAAAGTTGACGGGGAGAGCATAGGTCTGGAGTTTGAAAAGGAGCCGGGGATGCCAGACACGGTCATAGGCATTCTGGAGATCAAGGGAAACAAAGATAGAGCGACGGGAGTTAAGTTGGAGGGAAAGAAGATGGGTAATGTTAAGGAGCTGGTCGTCAGCAGAGAAGGAAGGCCGGAAGCCACATTGGGTAAGAGGAAGGAGGTGGTGCTGGTTAAGGTGGCGGTGGATACGGCGAGAGAGGATGGCCTCAAAGACCTTACTGAACATGGAGGTGAGGCAGATGGGACGATAGGAAGAGGTAGCAGAGGGGGGTTTGTTAGGCTTAGGGAACAGCAGGACACGGGAAGTCTTCCACAGGTCAGGGTAAAATCCAGTGGAGAGGAGGACATTGTACAGGGTAGCAAGGACAGACAGGAAGGGTGGAGGGGATTCCTTGAGGTGACGGTAGGTGACGCCATCATGACCAGGGGCGGTGTTTCGTTTGGAGCGGAGGACGAGTGTGATGTCTTGCATGGTGATGGGAGTGTTGATGTCGGAGGGGGGTAGCCGATCGAAGTACTGGAAGCTAGGGGCGAGCGGGGGGACAGAGGTGTCAGTGCGGTCAAGGACAGTGGGGAAGAGGGAGTAATCAAAATGGGGATCGTCAGGAATGGAGAAGACCTCGGACAGGTGGGAAGCAAAATGGTTAGCCTTACTGAGGTTGTCAGGAAAGGGTCGATCGTCATGGGGGATGGGGTAATGTGGGGTGGGATGGCTACCAGTAAGGTGGTGGAAGGCTGACCAGTATGTGGAGGAGTTGACAGGGAGGGTGGAGTTGAGGCGTGTGCATGTCTGACGCCAGTCCCGGCGTTTCTTTGCTGTAAGGAAGTTCCGGATATGTCGCTGTAATTGCCGGTGGCGGGTGAGAGTATCCTGGTCACGAGTGCGGAGGAAGGAGCGGTAGAGCCTGCGGGATTCACGCAGAAGAAGGACGGCCTGTGGAGGAAGTGTAGGGCGGTGAGGGTGGATGAGTTTGGTAGGGACATGAGCCTCCACAGCGTCAGTGATGGTCTTCTGAAGGAAGGAAGAGGCATGGGTGATGTCGTCAGGGTGGTGGAAAGTGAGGGGGTGGCTTTCGACCTGTAAGGCAATGGATTCCCGGTAGGCATCCCAATTGGCACGGTGGTAGTCATGGACAGATTTTGGAGGGGCAGGTGGGCGGGTGGCTGCAGTGGCAGGACAGGTAGAGGAGATGGTGAGAAGGACAGGGAGATGGTCACTACCGACGGGATCGAGGACATCAACAGCAATGCGACCAAGGAGGTTGGGGGAAGCGAGGATAACACCGGGGGTGAAGTTACTTTCAGGACGGGTGTGCTGTGGGAGAGGAACAAGGTCACCATGGAGGGTGGCAAGGAACTGATGCCACCGCCGAAGGGTGGCAGGGTCACGGCTGTGAATGTTGAGGTCAGCGGCGATCACATAGGTGGAGAAGGTACGGTCAACATGGGAAATGAAGTCAAAGGGGAGAGGAGCTGCGGGGCGAATATAGATAGTGGCACAGGTGACGGTGAGGGAGGGAAAAAAAAAGAGGCTGAGGAGAAGGTGTTCGGTGGGGTCATTGAGGAGGGGTTGAGGCCGGACAGGGAGATGCCTGAGGTGGCCAATAGCGACCCCGCCTCGAGCTTGGGGAAGGGGATTGTCAGTGCGGTGAAGGAGATAAGGGGAGATGCAGACCACATGGTGGGGTTGGAGGAAGGTTTCATTAAGGATGAAGGAGTCAACCTGGTGCTGGGAGAGGGTATGCATGAAGAGGTATTTGTTTGCAGGGGGGAGCGAATGTTGAGGTAGAGGAGACGATACTGTTGACGAGCCATGGGGTTGGGTGTGGGAAGGGTGTGGGAAGGGGAGAGAGGGGCTTAAACGAGGGTGTCTAGGCAGGTGAAGGTAAAGTGGGCCTGGTTGTGGGAGTATGTGGCGTAGGTGTTTAGGTGGAAAACAGAGCGGGCAGCAAGGGAAATCTGCTGGAGTGTGTGGGGGCGCTGGAAGGGGTGAATGTTCTGCAGGACGACGGTGAGGAACCGGATGATGTCTTCTGCTGTAGGGGGAGGGTGGAGGGAATTGTTAGGGTGGATAGGTGGGTCAATGGGGCGAACGGGGACAGTGAGTTCAGGGTTGGTGGGAGGGGGCTTGGCTTTGCATTTGGAGGAATAGGTGGGGTGAGGTTCATTGCAGGTGTTGCAGGATGGGGGGGAGGCGAGGTTGGGACACTGTTTGAGGAAGTGGGAGGCTTTACAATGGGGGCAGGTGGGTGGGTTCTTGCAGTTTTGGGTGAGGTGGTCATTGTACAGAAGACCACGCTGGCAGCGGTAGGATTGAGGAAGGGAACGGGACGGGTCAACAGGGTGGCGGCGGTTGAAAATCAGGGCTCCCTGCGTGAGGAGGTGGTCGATGGAGGAGGCGGACTCTGTAAAGATACGCATGAGGAAAGTAGGGCCAGAGGAGTTGTAAATACGGCGGGCAGAGCGGACTTCCAGGGAGGAGTGGGCATTCAGTTCCGCCAACACCTCAGCCTCCGTGGCCACAGGGCTGAGTTTTGTGATTACGGCAGTGAGGGTCGGCGGACGACGAGGCGGTTGGGGTTGACAAGGAGAGGAGGATGTAAGGAATGGGGTAAGGGATGCGTGGGGCCCAAAGGTGATGCAGGGAAGGCGCCGGAGGAGATCAGTATGGAAGGACGGAGAGGGAGACTTGATGAGGACAGAGTCTCTGCGAGGGATAAGTTGGGTGATGGGTGCACTGGGGATGTACTTCCGGATTTCAAGGGTGAGGGTGCGGGCATCCAGGAATTTCGGATCAGGGT
The DNA here is from genome assembly GCF_021461395.2 of Schistocerca americana. Taxonomy (NCBI): domain Eukaryota; kingdom Metazoa; phylum Arthropoda; class Insecta; order Orthoptera; family Acrididae; genus Schistocerca; species Schistocerca americana. The sequence continues at coordinate 96,896,001 of NC_060130.1, read as the reverse complement.
TGGCTAGGACAAAGGTATACAGGGAGGGGGGCTGGAGAGGAGGGAGATGGGGTGGTATCCATAGCGGGGTCAGTGGGAGGTGGGGCGGGCAGTGGCTTTTTGGAGGAAGGAGTAGAGGAGAGGTCGCCACTGGGCCGTTTGGAAGATTTTTTGGCGGGTGTTGCCTGGGAGGAGGGATGAGGGACTGGATGGATGGGGAGGTGGTGGGAGGCAGGGCCCTCCTGTGAGGCAGTAGCACCGGATGAGAGGGTAGGGCGCTCTGTGGCGGCGACTGTGGCACGGTGGGCGGAGACTCTGGCAGGAGAAGCAGTGGTAGTCGCAGGGGGGAGAGGGGGAAAGTCGTCTCGGCGGGCGACAGGAGGGGGAGGGGGGTTGGGAGCAGGGACAGAGACAGGAGCGGGAGAAGCAGCAGGGGCAGTAGCAGGGGTAGGAGCAGGAGTGACGTACAGGTGGGGATACATCGATGGAGAGGAGATAGATGGGGAGGAGACTGTGAGTAGGGGAGGTGCATGAGACGGGTGAATCCCAGAGGAAGCACTCCATGACGTTACAGTGGGGGCAGGTGAAGGAGAGGTGTAGATGATGGTGGTAGTTGGGGCGTCCATGATCGCAGGCGGCAGCGAACACCGAGAGACGGCGGCAGAAGAAGCGGCGAGCACCAAGAGACGGCGACAGCGGCGGCGGCGGCGGCTGAAGAAGCGGCGACCAGGTGGCGGCGGCAGAAGAGGAAGCGGCGAGCACCGACAGACGGCAACCAAGCGGCGGCGGCGGCGGCGGCGGCAGGCAGCAGTGACGGCGCGCAGACAGGCAACAACGTGACAAGCACGGTTGGGGCTCTTCCACGTCGAAGATACACCCTGAGAGTAGCCCAGGCAGTGCGAGTCCTCGATGAGGAAATGAGGGAATCCAACCCTCGAATGTCGCATTTTGCTGGCGCTGCGCCGCCTTATAAAGCCCGTTGGCGGATGTATCTACCAGAACTATTTGCGATCACGTGCCTGGCATAGCAAAGTAGTTCCTAGGCTAGCTGCGACCTCTGGTGAAGCTGTTCTGCAGGCTCCACGAACGGGTAGCGGTCCCTGGCGGCCGTTGGTGGAGACCTGGCGGTGTGTTGTGTTGTTTCCGCCAGTAAGTCTTTGTTTTGACAACACAGACGACGTAGGTTTTCCTGGTGAATATACACTCTTTGATGCAGGCATCCCGTGATGGTTGGACGTAAAGTGGGATGCCAGTGCAGTAGGCGCTACGATGTACGAAGTATGTGCCACAACACTTGAGGCAACCCAATGCAATAACCGACTGCTCCTGGTCATGCTCTGTCAGTTTCATATAAGCGTTTACTGCAGGTCATTCCATTCTGTTTGTTCCAGTCACCTGGCAGAAGATATTCACGAGGAGAGTGGAGCGAGGTCATGCAGTGTCATCTTTAAAGAGAAACCTACCGCCAAATGTTGTGGTAGGACGGATACTACATCGTCCATAGTGGTGATAGGAGTCTGCCACCCATACATAATACTGGTCAGAAACATGACTGACTCAAAGTCTCGCTGAACCCATGGGACTTCACGCCCAATTCGCGCATTTGAACCTGGCAACCTCTACGCTCTTCTCGTCGATGTTTAATTCCCAACATCATTTATCATGGTGTCCTCTTGGCCACCTTCTTCACGCACAGTGGTGCTAGACATTTTAGAGTGTTGCTCGTGATAGATGTCTAGAGGCCAAATTGTGTAGATAAAGTTGACATAACCATCCCACTTGTCTCCAAGAGGTTAGTTTGACTTATGTCTCTTTCTCCTCAGGTTATACGAATCGTCAGCTGCAGCTGGCGATCAACAGCTGGTGTGTTTGACCATGGGTGACCACTATGAGATAGATCTTCATTGTTTTGTGACTCAAAATAGCGATTAAATATTCGAATAACGTCGCTGTGGTCTACGCCAATTCCGTGTGCAACTACCTATAATGACACTCCTTCTTGCCATTTTAATAACTTCCGTTGGCTCAGTGGCCATGTGCAAGTCTTTGTGTTGGACGCCACTTCGACATCTCGTGGTCTCTAATCCACGCCAGTTATTCCAGGGGCCTACAGTTTAAGTGTAATTCGTCCCAGGCGACTCTTCACATTTCCCTTTGGTGCGGTCCATCCGGGATTCAGCCCCGACCTTCGTTTTCAGCCACGCACTTTGCCACTAGACAACCAAGCCCAAACTCCCTGCCATAAACAGAAATTACGTGCATGGTCTATCCTTGAAATGAGCCTTCGAGATATGTCGTTAGACTGAACAGTGTTCACTAGCCACAGTGTCCCATTCACGATTGGACACACAACGCTTCCTACTGAACAGCACCGAGAATGCAACTGCACTTTTATCCTATGGTCAAAAGAGTATTCAGAATGAGACTTCTGATCACGAAAATATAAACCATGCAAGTCATGATGGTGGTGTAATCTTTTTTTGTACAGAATAACTGATGCCATGGTTTCCACTTTTAATATTAGAAGCACATATTTATGTATAGGTAACCCTTCCAGGAGGTCAACGTTTTAGGATGTGAGAGAAATGAGCACTGGAAACAAACACTTCATTCAGATATGCGCTCGATCTCGAATGGTTCTTGAGATAAAACCTTTTGAATATTTTGTGAATATTTGTCATCGTGATATGGTTATATTTAGTTACTTATTTGTGTGTAATAGTTACTATTCATTCTCCAGAAGGAACCGTCAATTCTCCTTCATGTTTTGTTCCAGTCTCGTTTCCTAGAATTCGTTCAATCTTTCATCCTGTCTCCTTGGGCAACTTTGCGCAAGTCTTCTTAATAGTAGGTCTTCGTATGTTCCAGCACACCCCTCAGCCTTGGGTTCGTATCTAGACGTCCTGGATTCAGGACCCAATGAGGGCATCTATGCAATGAAGTCAAAACCAGAGATGGCAGTGATGAGAAAATTCAAAAATCTAAGATGGCGATGGTCGGAAATTTAAAAAAATGCAAGATGGCGGGGGCGGAATATTTTTGAAAAAAGCAAAATAGTGCGGGTAGAAAAGTTAACGTTTTTTAGCATTTCTTGAAATGGATCTGTCAGGGCCATTAAGACGAAACAGCCAATTCGTACGTAGTCTGACATGTTAAAAATATCTCAATTTTGCATTGTGTACACTTCTTCTGTAGATCATTATAAACCCATTGGCGATCTCAGTACAATTTTTAATCTTTTTAGAGAAGGGACTCATGCATAGCTGTATTACTCTTCAGTTCTTCAGCTGACATGCTCATTACAACAATAAAACATATTACAGGTGGGGCGGGAAAACAAATAAAAATACTCTACGTATAAATTAATTATAAAAACGTTACATTTCTTACTTTATTCATCATACAATTAAACATATTTGTTCACCTTCAACACTTATAGGAATGTCATCTATTACAAACAGTAGGTTGTTAGAATTCGATTAAATATAAGACATCTCCAGCAGCTAACATAGTTTGAACAGCTGTATTTGCCTTAATAAAATCGAAGTGACACTGAACCGTTTTTTTGTGAGCCAACATACAGTATGAACAAACGTTCATCAGCTAAGTTCACACTGACTGTGACGACCAACTTGAAATATAGGCACTAAAGCTCTACCTATATGTTCAATCCTCATTTTTTGTCGAATACAGACTTTCACTATTTGTCCCCAAGATCCAAAGTATCCTGATAGATACGTGAAATCCCGCACAATAATTATATGAACAGTTTCCAAATATTTCGAATTTACGCAATCCATCTCTTGGGACTCTCTTTCGATGTTTGTGTGTTTTCGTACACTACTTTCCATTCTGCAGTTGAGTCATTCACTTCAGACATTCATCATCAGCTTCAAGAAATTACTGTTGCTTCCTGAAGTTCCTCTTCAGCAGAAATTATTTCATTACTATGTGAATTATTCCCTATCACTTTCGAGGTCAGCAATAAAACTAGGCGCTCCACCAATTCGTTGAAGATATTCCAATGTATATAGTCGATGTGTATAATGCTGGAGGTCACCTTATAAAGCGAATCTGAAGTTCATTTGTGTTCTTTCACATCCTGATATGAATGTATCATCGCTAATAATGACCCACTTACATGTATTGTGGGCTTAACGATATTGGTACAAGTTAGAATTTATTGATGTGTAGGAGACAGAGGGAGAGAATTTTTCTTATGAACATTGCAAATACTAAGAATTTTAGCGCAATTTTGAAGGTCTCGAGTTATATAACTCTTTTCATTAGGTTTAATTGTAAACAATAGAGTATATAATATTCTCGTTTCTGGGTGTCTAATTAAGTGAATTATTAAATCATTCCCATCAGTATCTGCTGATGGTTCACCGATCATCCACATATTTTATATAGGATTGGATCTGACGCCATATGCAGTACCATGCATTTTGTCTATTGATTCACTAAAAAATGATGCCGTCATTCTACTTCATGTCTTTGCTATAATTTTTTTCATAAATCATGTTCTTCTTCATTGTATTCATCTTCTTTTTCCAAATATCTCAACCCCCTCCTCTGATCTATGGTTTATAAATACCTTGTTTTCTTTGGCTAAAGGGGTGACGGACGAAAATGTTGCTCAAATTCAGGATTTTTTTCCCATACTGCAATTTAGTAGAGAAATAGGCTTTGCTGCAATAAATGAAGAATACATTTAAAGTTTTTATTGGTATTTTTTATTGAAAAAATATTAATATCTTCACTGTGTAATTGGGCTTTTCACGAGGCAGTTCTGATGGGAGGTAGATCGACGGTTGTCGGTGTAGCTCTGGTTGTGGTTATCTGAAACATGAAACTAACATATCACCGAAATCCTAGTTCGCCGTAGGGACTTGCAAAAAAGGAAAAAAGAGTTGGCGAAATTATAGATATTTGAAAAACTGCCGTTTTTTATATCAACATAAATAAATCGGCTACAGTAACTGAAGAGAATTCAGTTTGCTTTAAGGGAGACCAAAAATCATTAAAATCGGATGAATATTGTATCGTGGACGACGACAACCATACTGAAAAACATGGTTTTGAGAAAAACGCGTTTACCGGATATCATCGACGCCTGGCTGGTGGATGGCCGCTTTCTGCTATTTTGACCTGATAAGCCCTCATTTTCGTCCTCAAAGCCCTTTTCGTCGCTGAACGCATCGCCGCTGGCGTCTGTATCTTCACAGAATCGGCGCATTTGACCGCCGATTTTGATTTGAAGGGCATTTGCCTCGTGCATTAATGCAGTATGGCCTTCGTTGAATAGACATACGGCCAATTCTTAAACAATATTAACAATTTCGCTTCGGGTGGATGTAATTTTTGGAGCGTAACTCCAAATGAGACTATTGAAACTTTCGTTCACATTTTGAGTAAAACCAGCAATAACGCTCCAGCAAATCAGGTTTACTGAAATTGGTATAAATAAAGGTGATGGCATCGATAACGACTTGTGACAACCGGTTCTCTAACGCTGAGGCGTGCCGTGTACGCTCGGCTTCAAATGCTTACAGAATCGTTTCGTTTTGGAGTTCGAGCATAACATTTTGAGGAATAATTCTTCAATTTATATATATTCGAATTTTGTAATAAAAAAATTCGAGTTTTTTCGGTCGCCACCCTGTCGTTCTCCCTTAATGTCATCTCCTTTATCTTGGTCTGTCTTCTTCTCCTTGCGGAATAACTCTTCTTGAATAATAAAGCAGTTGAGAAACAGGTTTGATGGGAAGCTGAAGTGCATCCTTCTTGAATCGCATCCTCAAACAAATTGTAGTCTCAGCTAATTTAACATGGTTACCTAGAATTTCTTCGTTTGCAGGAGGAAAGTTACATTTCCTTCGTAAGCTCAGGTCAGATTCAGTTCCATTCTTTAATCTAATTTGCAGTTTGCTAAAAGTACTGAATTTTGATATTTTCAGCAGCCTTCAAAATCTTCTGCAGTCCATTTAGCTTTGTCTTCCTTATGTATTTCCTAACAATGTGAAACATAAAAATATGTATAAAAATTGATAATATTGGGGCAATGATGGTCAGTTTACCCCTTGACCATGGTGACTACCATTATGGCGAAGACATTATTTTCAACAATTAAAAATTGTGCCTAAATCGTTAGCAGGCAACAGTTGTAACAGTTGTTACAAAGCAGAGTTAACATTGACGCTCTAGTATGTCAGAAGAAGCAGTGAAGCAGGCAATTAATTCTGATCTTTATTGTGACTTTGGTTACAATAAACAATTTACGTTTCTCTAAGAGAAAAAAAACCTCTGCTTCTTAAATTTAGGAGGCTACTAGACTGCGCTAGTCCATCGTGAATGATGGACAGTTGACATCGTGGCAATCATTGCCCTGAATACTACTGGATGGGTGGAATGATGGTCAATGTACTGAATCCGGCAATGATCGTCAGATTATAGGGTGACTGCCATTACCCACACCCATGGTTTTATTCAATAATAAAAAAGTCATCGAATTGTCAGTTTGATAGTAATGGGATATGTTGGTCTGTTGTAGTGGTGCAGCAAATGAATCGAATGAGGTGCAAATGGATGTAGGCGACAGTAGTTATGCAGAGATGAAGAGATTTACATATCATACACTCCTGGAAATGGAAAAAAGAACACATTGACACCGATGTGTCAGACCCACCATACTTGCTCCGGACACTGCGAGAGGGCTGTACATGCAATGATCACACGCACGGCACAGCGGACACACCAGGAACCGCGGTGTTGGCCGTCGAATGGCGCTAGCTGCGCAGCATTTGTGCACCGCCGCCGTCAGTGTCAGCCAGTTTGACGTGGCACACGGAGCTCCATCGCAGTCTTTAACACTGGTAGCATGCCGCGACAGCGTGGACGTGAACCGTATGTGCAGCTGACGGACTTTGAGCGAGGGCGTATAGTGGGCATGCGGGAGGCCGGGTGGACGTACCGCCGAATTGCTCAACACGTGGGCCGTGAGATCTCCACAGTACATCGATGTTGTCGCCAGTGGTCGGCGGAAGGTGCACGTGCTCGTCGACCTGGGACCGGACCGCAGCGACGCACGAATGCACGCCAAGACCGTAGGATCCTACGCAGTGCCGTAGGGGACCGCACCGCCACTACCCAGCAAATTAGGGACACTGTTGCTCCTGGGGTATCGGCGAGGACCATTCGCAACCGTCTCCATGAAGCTGGGCTACGGTCCCGCACACCGTTAGGCCGTCTTCCGCTCACGCCCCAACATCGTGCAGCCCGCCTCCAATGGTGTCGCGACAAGCGTGAATGGAGGGACGAATGGAGACGTGTCGTCTTCAGCGATGAGAGTCGCTTCTGCCTTGGTGCCAATGATGGTCGTATGCGTGTTTCGCGCCGTGCAGGTGAGCGCCACAATCAGGACTGCATACGACCGAGGCACACAGGGCCAACACCCGGCATCATGGTGTGGGGAGCGATCTCCTACACTGGCCGTACACCACTGGTGATCGTCGAGGGGACACTGAATAGTGCACGGTACATCCAAACCGTCATCGAACCCATCGTTCTACCATTCCTAGACCGGCAAGGGAACTTGCTGTTCCAACAGGACAATGCACGTCCGCATGTATCCCGTGCCACCCAACGTGCTCTAGAAGGTGTAAGTCAACTACCCTGGCCAGCAAGATCTCCGGATCTGTCCCCCATTGAGCATGTTTGGGACTGGATGAAGCGTCGTCTCACGCGGTCTGCACGTCCAGCACGAACGCTGGTCCAACTGAGGCGCCAGGTGGAAATGGCATGGCAAGCCGTTCCACAGGACTACATCCAGCATCTCTACGATCGTCTCCATGAGAGAATAGCAGCCTGCATTGCTGCGAAAGGTGTATATACACTGTACCAGTGCCGACATTGTGCATGCTCTGTTGCCTGTGTCTATGTGCCTGTGGTTCTGTCAGTGTGATCATGTGATGTATCTGACCCCAGGAATGTGTCAATAAAGTTTCCCCATCCTGGGACAATGAATTCACGGTGTTCTTATTTCAATTTCCAGGAGTGTATATTTAGTGTGGAGAACTACATCAAACCAGTCTTCAGACTGAAGTCCACAATAACAGGTGCTGTTTCACATTGAGACCTCTACTTCTGAAGTAGTGTAGCTGTAGGGCAAAATCTATCGTGGTCCATTGTAGAAGCTGATAGATGTACGAACGGAGAAGATAGTGGTGAGCCCGAGACCTCCTTCTAGTTTCTTTACAGTCCGTGTTGCATAAGATGCTTTAAACATGTTTTCTCGACCAACTATAATCTATCGTAGATCCATCTAACAAAAAAAGTGCCTAGTCGTTGGAAAAAAAGTAGTGATCACACCAGTCTACAACAACGGTAGTGAAATTAATCCACAAAACTACCGTCCAATATCCCTGATATCGATTTGTTGTAGAATCTTAGAACATATTCTGAGCTTAAATATAATGGGGTATCTTGAACAGAATAAGCTCCTCAGTGCCAATCAGCACGGATTCCGAAAACATCGATCATGTGAAACCCCACACGCCCTTTTCTCAGATGACATACTGAACGCTTGGGATCAGTACAGTCAGGTAGATGCAGTATTTCTTGATTTCAGAAAAGCGTTTGATCAGTACCACACCTACGCTTATTATCAAAACTACGATCATATGGGGTATCAAGTGAAATTTGTGACTGGACGAGGACCTTTTGGTAGGGAGGACACAGCAAGTTTTCTTTGGTGGAGAGTCATTGTCAGATGTGGAAGTAACTTCAGGTGGGCCCTAGGTAAGTGTGATGGGACCTTGATGTTCATGTTGTATATCAATGATCTTCATAGCAACCTCAGACGCAGATGATGCAGTGTCTATGATGAAGTACTGTCTGAAACAAATTGCATAAATACTCAGTCAGATCTTGATAAAAGATTGGCAACTTGCTTTAAATGTTCAGAAATGTAAAATTTTACACTTCCCAAAACGTAGTACCCTAAAACTACAATATCAGTGAGTCACTGTCGGAATCGGCCACATCGTACAAATACCTGGGTGTAACACTTTGTAGGGATATGAAATGGAATGATCATATTGGCTCAGTTTTGGGTAAAGCGGTTGTTGGACTTCAGGGGTAAGTACAATACTGGCAAGTTCAATCAGTATGCAAAGGAGACTGCTTACAGATCACTTGTGCGACCGATTCTACAATATTGCTCAAGTGTGTGGGCCTCGTACCAAATAGGACAAACAGGGGATATTGAACGTATAAAGAGAAGCGCAACACGAATGGTCTCAGGTTTGTTTGATCCGTGAAAGAGTGTCACAGAGATACTGAAGGAACTGAACTGGAAGATTCTTGAAGATAGACGTAAATTACCCCGAAAAAGTCTACTAATGAAGCTTCAAGAACCGGCTTTAAATTGTGACTCTAGGAATGTACTAAAATCCCCTACGTATCGCTCACATAGGGATCATGAGGATAAGAGTAGAACAAATACTGCACGCACAGAGGGATTCAGACAGTCATGCTTCCAGCGCTCCACACACGAATAGAACGGGAAGAAACCCTAATAAATGGTAGAACGGGAAATATCCTCTCCCATGCACCTCAAAGTGGTTTTCAGAGTATAGATTAGATGTAGACTCAGTAATCAATAGACAACTTGGACAAACTCTGTAACAATTTCCTTCGAGATGCTAAAAAAATTGTGCGCTGTTCTAGGATTTTGAAAGAAAATAAGTGTTTACTAATTAGACACTCTGTATGAACGTCGAAACTCATTGTGGTTTCTTATTTTGCTGTCGCTGTTACGACAACAGTTCTAGTCTGCACTTATGACACCTTATTTTTAAGGAGCTTATCTCGATATAAATACGAAATCGCTCACATAGCCTTAAAACTCCCAGTGCCATCGACCCAGCTTTCTGCACATGGAGCGTTGACCCTGATACACGATAGTACAATTAGAGTACTGGCTGAATAATAGCAGTGTCGCTTGGACTGGCTATAGGAATTTCTTAGATAATCGGCGTCAGCTGTGAATATTGCATTCAATTCCCCACAAATTTCAGTCCTCTGTATGTTGAAGTGAGTTCATGTACCGGTGGATATAGGGTAATAGTAAAGAGTGACGTTGATATAGAACATGCATTGAAGCGCTAAAGAAACTTATATAGGCATGCGTATTCAAATACAGAGGTATGTAAAATGGCAGAAACGGCTCTGCGGTCGGCAACGCCTATGTACGACAACAAGCGTCTGGTGCAGTTGTTAGATCGGTTACTGATGCTACACTGGCAGGTAATCGAGATTTAAGTGAGTTTGAAGGTGGTGTTGTAGTCGCCGCACGTGCGATGAAGTGGGGATTTTACCGTACGACCATTTCACGAGAGTAACGTAAATATCAGGAATCTGGTAAAATATCAAATCTCCGACATCTCTGCGGGCGAAAAACGATCCTATTAAAACGAGATCAACGACTACTGAAGAGAATCGCTCAGCGTGACAGAAGGGCAACCTTTTCGAAAATTACTGCAGATTTCAATGCTGGGTCATCAAAAAGTGTGAGCGTGCGAACCGTTCAACAATACATCATCGATATGGGCTTTCAGAGCCGAAGGTCCATTCGTGTACCCTTGATGACTGCACGACAGAAAGCTTTACGCCTGGCTTGGTCCAGTCAACACCGACGTTGGACTGTTGATGACTGGAAACGAGTCGGACGAGTCTCGTTTTAAATTGTTTCGAGCGGATGGACGTGTACGAGTATGGAGACAACCTCATGAAACCATGGACCCTGCATGTCAGCAAGGTACTTTCCAAGCTGGTGGAGGATCTGTAATGGTGTGAGGCGTGTGCAGTTGGAGCGATATGGGACCCCTGATACGTCTTGAAACGACTCTGACAGGTAACACGTACTTAAGCATCCTGTCTGATCACCTGCATCCATTCATGTCCATTGTGCATTCCGACGGACGTGGGCAATTCCAGCAGTTTGGTTGGTAGCCCTGCACCAGGTGAGACGCGTGAGTTTTGTGTTGCCGTGCAGATAAGTGATTTAGACTATAATAAAACTCAGTATAGTTCAGGAAACTAGTTTAATACGTGTATTAGTGTGTTTTGCAAGCTTGCTGTTAGAGATTTCACTTCTCTTTGCGTATTATTCCAGAAAACGAGAAAGGAACATAAAGTAGGGTTACGATCGCATTCTTGCATACATTTTAGAGCAGTAAAACTTATAGAATCTCATTCAGTTGTTATGTTCAGTTCCAGCAAGTTAAGAAAAGCGTACCCCTTTGTTGTTTAACTCTTACTTTGCGAAACACAGCGTAAATTTTAAGTTACGGTATCTGGAAACTTGGACGCGCCGTAGTAGCATTGCGACTAAAGTAAGTTTGTTTACATACGATTGAGAGTAGACCTAATCTTGTTTTTCAGTAATTTAATTTGACTTTTTCTCGCTAAACTAAGATTTTTACCATGAGTGAAAAGTGCCTGACGTGCCGTGGAATTGTTAGCTCCGGGGTTTGGTATGATGGCTGCAATAGTTTTTTTCCCATTGGGGTGACTGTAGCGGCGTGGGAAATGGGGAAGTGGATCAGATTCATCAGTGGTTCTGTAGGATATGCAAGATACAGGAAAATAGTGGAACAGGAGGGGAAAATTGTTGCCCTTCAAGCACAGTTAGAGCAGGCTAGGGAAGATCTGAGCAGGTTAGGGAGGGATAAGGGTAAAGAGAGGTGGGAAGTGGCAACAGGTAACAGGAGGGACACACCTAGAACTTTGTCAGACAGCTTTGTGGTGATTGTGAAGAATAAGTTTGACCCGTTGCTTCAATCAGAAACTGATGAGCCTCAGACAGAGATAGGTGTAGAGAGGGTACAACGAACTTTCAGTAGGAAATTGAATAAGAATGTAGGGAAGTCAGCAAAGAGAAAGAAAGTTTTGTTGTTAGGTAGTTCACATGCCAGAGGTGCAGGCCAACTTTTGCAGGACCAGTTAGGATCAGAATAGCAGGTCACAATTTTTTTAAACCTAGTGCTGGTCTGGGTCAGGTGACAGAGGATTTAGGTTCACTCTGTAAAGAATTTACCAAGGAAGACATCGTGGTTATTGTGTGTGGGCCGGGCAATAGTACTGACAGAGATCCTGGGTACAATACAGAGCGGAACCTGGCGAAGATTGCATCAGCAACGAGACATACCATTGTTGAGTTTGTCTGTTCTGAGACGCCATGACCGACCTCATTTAAACTCTTCTGTCGGGAGAGTTATTTGGAGTTGGAACGGCTACTTGGGTCGGGTGCGGGCTTCACATATTGGTTTGGTTCCTGTCAATTCTCTCAATAGGTGGTATTATACTAGACATGGCCTACACCTCAACAGGAAAGGGAAGGGTAAACTGGCTAGGCTAATAGCAGGAAATGTAAGGGGGGAGGCCCTGACATGAGTGGTAATATACCAGTGGTCATAGGTGTTGCAGCAGCACCTTTTTTAAGATAGGTAGGACAGAACGACGTCAAGTTCTGAGACAAGTAAGATTGAAGCAAACCTTCAGTTTGAGAAAGAAATCAAACAACATAATCCTGGCACATTGGATCAGCGAACACAGCTGTTAGTTAAAAATTTACAGCAATCAGCAGAAATTTTATTTCCATCTGATTTCATCTCGGTAAATGTGAAATGCCAACTATCTTCAGTGCATCAGAATATTCGAGGGCTTAGAAGCAAAATTCAAATGGCTCTGAGCACTATGGGACTTAACATCTATGGTCAGCAGTCCCCTGGAACTCAGAACTACTTAAACCTAACTAACCTAAGGACATCACACACATCCATGCCCGAGGCAGGATTCGAACCTGCGACCGTAGCAGTCGCGCGGTTCCGGACTGAGCGCCTAGAACCGCTAGACCACCGCGGCCGGCGAAGTAAAATTAATGAACTACTTATGTGCATTGGTGAATTAGAGTCATCGAACTCAGTTGATATAATCTGCCTCTCTGAACATCATGTTAAACCATACAGAATTTAAATTAGCCTCTTACTTCTGTAGACAACATATGGAGAAAGGAGGAGTTGCCACATTTGTTAAAAACAGTTTTAAATTTTAGACTACTGACATTAATAAATTTTGCTTAGAGCAGCACTTAGAAGCATGTGCAACAGAGATAGAATTTCATAATAGGTCCTTTATAATAGTAGCCATATACAGAGCACCTTCATGGGATTTCAACCTGTTTATAACCGGTCTTGAAAATTTATTATCTCATCTAAAATTAAAAAACAAAGAACTAGTAGTTGCTGGTGATTTTAATATAGATAAACCTGAAAAACATTGTCAGTGAACAGTTACTGGAATCATTTACATTGTCATTCAATTTAATTTCTACTGTAAATTTCCCAACTAGGGTATACAAATATTCTAAGACTGCCATTGATAATATCTTTATAGACAATTCTAGGCAACTAAGCCACATTACAAAACCAGTAGTAAATGGGCTACCTGACCATGACATGCAACACCTAACATCAAATTTTGAAAATTGTCAGGGTAAAACATCTATCAGAACTGAGTACAGAAGGCCAATAAAACAGTCAAAAACTGAGAAATTTTGGAGATTGCTCAAAGAAATTAATTGCATGGATGTTTACAGCATCCAAGACACAAATGGAAAATACAAAACATTCATTAATAAAGTTAGCACCTTATTTGAAAATTGTTTTCCCTTGAAGGTAATTCAAATTAAACAGAAGTCTAATAAGAAACCATGGATCACACAAGGGATAAAGATATCATGTGAAACAAGAAGGAAACTCTATCTGATATGAAGGGACACCTTTGATACTAGCATTAGAGCTCATTATAAAAATTACTGCAAAATATTGAAGAAGGTTATCCAGAAATCTAGACACCTGCATTATGAGAAGAAGATAAATACATCCAGGTATAAAATAAAAACAATATGGGATATAGTTAAGTCAGAGACAGGTAGAACCATAAATGAGGAGGAACAAATAGCTCTAAAAATAAATGAAACCCTGGTAACAAACGCATGTTGTGTTGCATTCCATTTAAACAAGTATTTTGTCTCTGTTACTGATAGCATGGGCTTGTCAGATTCAGTAAATAATGCAATGGAATATCTGAGACCAGTGCACACAAGCAATCTCAGTAAAATGGAATTGACATTTACTTCACCCAAAGAAATAGAATCCGTGATAAAGTCGTTGACATCAAAGCATTCTAGTGATTATGGTAACATATCAACAAAGTTAATAAAAGATTGTTCATGTGAGCTTAGTCATATCTTAAGTTATTTGTGTAATCAATCACTTATCACAGGAACATTCCCAGACTGGCTTAAATATGCTGAAGTTCTACCCCTCCACAAGAAAGGGGACAAAGAAATGCCATCAAATTACCGACCAATCTCACTTTTGCCAGCTTTTTCAAAAATCTTTGAAAAGGTTATGTTCAAGCGTCTACTTAGGCACCTTAGTGAAAATAACGTACTGTCAGAGTCACAGTTTGGGTTTCTTAAGGGTTCTGATATTGAGAAGGCTATTTACACTTACAGTGAAAATTTCCTTAATTCATTAGACAACAAATTAGAGGCAACTGGTAAATTCTGCGACCTGTCAAAGGCTTTTGACTGTGTGAATCACAGCATTCTATTAAATAAATTAAAATATTATGGCATCACTGGTAGTGCTGCAAAGAGGTTTCAGTCATATCTTACTAATAGAAAACAGAGGGTGTCATTACGTAACACTTCAGCAGTAGGCAATCAGACATCATGTGACTGGGGAGAAATTACATGTGGCGTTCCCCAAGGTTCCATACTAGGTCCACTACTTTTTCTTGTGTATATTAATGACCTGTCATCTGTTACATTAGCAGATACCAAGTTTGTCTCATTTGCAGATGATACAAGCATTGCAATAAAAAGTAAATCAAATATAAATTTAGAAAGGGCAGCTAATCAAATTTTTACTTACATTAAGAAGTGGTTCATAGCCAAATCACTGTCACTAAACTTTGAAAAGACACACTATATGCAGTTCAGAACTTCCAAGACATTCCCATCTAGTGTGTGTATAAAACATGATGACATGGAAATAGGAGAAGTTGAGAGTGTAAAATTCTTGGGATTACAACTTGATAATAAATTCAGTTGGAAGCAACATACTAACGAACTACCAAAGCGCCTAAACAAGTCTGTGTTTGCAATGTGAATAATGTCAGACATAGGAGATATAAATATAAACAAACTGGCATATTTTGCTTATTTTCACTCCATTATGTCGTATGGTATCATATTTTGGGGTAACTCCACAAACCAAGAAAAACTTTTCAGAGTACAGAAGCGTTTAATAAGAGTAATGTGCAGTGTAAATCCAAGAACATCATATCGAACCCTATTCAAAGAATTGGGCATTCTAACCACAGCTTCTCATTATATTTATTCCTTAATGAAGTTTGTTGTAAATAATACATCTCTTTTTCCAACTAACTGCTTAGTACACAGTATCAATACTAGGAAAAGGATCAATATACATAAAGATTTAAAATCACTTACTCTTGCCCAGAAGGAGTCCAGTATTCAGGAACGTATATTTTCAAAGCGTTACCAGCAACCATTAAGAGTTTAGTTTCAGACAAGGCACAATTTAAACATAATTTAAAAGAATTTTTGGTGGCCAACTCCTTCTATTCCATCCATGAATTTCTCAACAAGTGCAGTAGACTATTTTAATGAAAATTTATTATACTTTAATTTTTGACAATACTTGGTTGCAACAGCCAAGTAACTACCTACTGTGTGAATAATGGATGTATGGAAAGCGGATGTAAGTCTTAAGTCTGTAAACAGTGGAAGTTTAATTTTAAATCTTGTACATAATTTGACTGTTCTTAACTGAGGATCATTGAAATGAATAATTTACTTTAATTTTTGACAATACTTGGTTGTAATAGCCAAGTAACTAGCTACTGTGTGAATGATGGATTTAATGAAAGCAAATGTAACTATTAAACCTGTAAATATTATAAGTTTAATTTTATTTAATGTACATAATTTTACTGTTTATTGACTGAGGATCATTAAAATTAATGAAACTCAAGTTTTTATAATTACATTTTTGTAATGTGTTTATCTGACATGTTCCACACCCAGCAAGATCCCCTCTTTTGTGGGTCTATGGAATGAATAATTAATGTAATCTAATCTAATCTAAGAACAATGCGACTCTCCACGCGTCCAGAATTGGTACAGAGTGGCTCCAAGAACATTCTTCTGAGTTTAAACAGTTCCGCTGGCCACCAAACTCTCCAGACATGAACGTTATTGAGCATATCTGGGATGCCTTGCAGCGTGCTGTTCAGAAGAGATCTCCACCCCCTCATTCTCTTACGGATTTATGGACAGCCCTGCAGGATTTATGGTGTCAGTTCCCTCCATAACTACTTCAGACATTAGTCGAGTCCATGCCACGTCGTGTCTCGGCACTTCTGCGTGGTCGGCGGGGCCCTACACGATATTGGGCAGGTGTACCAGTTTCTTTGGCTCTTCAGTGTGTTTGACCGACTTCTAGATTTTGGCGAGTTAAGTAGAATGGTCATTTACAGGGACATTGAATTAGGAACTCGGTAAAAAATATGTCTTCTTAAATTTAATACCAAATCAAGTTTTTGTTATAGTTTGTTTCATGTCCTCAGTATTGAACATTACTTTAAAATCTAAGTTAAGAAAAGATGGCTTGTATAGTTTCTATACATTCTATATAAATTATACCCTCATTATAATTAAATCCATATTAAAGAGTGGTCTATGAGAACTGTACAGGATTACCTTTGGCTAATAACTTTGCAATAGCGTTTTTAGGCAGGTGGAAATATAATAGCTGCGTGTATTAAGTAATGTTATAGCCCCCCCCCCCCAGTTGATGTGCAATGTGTGACATTTATTTAGGTTGAGGGTCAACTGCCAGTCCCTACACCAGCCATAGATCCTCTGCAGGTCTTCCTACATTTTGCTGCAGTCTTCTGACGTTGTAATCTTTTATGGATAACAGCTTCGTCCGCAAAAGTCTTACGAAGTTTCCAACGTTATCAAGTGGATAACAGTTGCAGAACATGAAGGAAATGTTCCCTATTTCCGTTATTTGCAGGCACAATTATGAGATATTCCTCATAAGTAATCAATTTCGGTTTAGGTATGCCATCTTGATGTCATGGTCAGAGGTGGCAGTTTGTGTATTCAATGGTGCATGTCGGTAACCAAGACCGTAAACGGTGATTATGCACTGAAGAGCCAAAGAGACTGATACGCCTGCCTAATATCGTGTAGGGCCCCCGCGAGCACGTAGAAGTGCCGCAACACGACGTGACAGGACTCGACAATAGTCTGAAGTAGTGCTGGAGGGAATTGACACCATGAATAGCACAAGAGGTGGAGATCTCTTCTGAACAGCACCTTGCAAGACATCACAGATATGCTCAATAATGTTCATGTCTGGGGAGTTTGGTGGGCAGCGGAAGTGTTTAAACTCAGAAGAGTGTTACTGGAGCCATTCTGCAGCAATCCTGGAGGTGTGGGCTGCCGCATTGCCCTGCTAGAACTGCCCAAGTCCGTCGGAATGAACAATGGACGTAATGGATGCGGGTGAGCAGACAAGGTGCTTACGTACGTGTCACCAGTCAGACTCGTATCTAGACGTATCGGGGGTCCCATACCACTCCAACTCCACAAGCCCCACGCCGTTACGGAGCCTCCACCAGCTTGAACAGTTCCTTTTTGGCATGCAGGGTCCATGGATTCATGAGGTTGTCTCCATAGGCGTACTGCGGAGGTGCTGTATCCCATCGCTCTTGCGCCGACTATAACTCACTTAAATCTTAATAACCCGCCATTGTGTCAGCAGTAACCCCGACAGATACATGTCTTTTATAGGTGTTGCCAACCGCAGAGCTGTATTCCGCCTGTTTACATACGTCTGTATTTGTATGCGCATGCCTATACCAGTTTCTTTAGCGCTGTAGTGTATCTTACGTACAAACAGCGTTTGTTACAATCAATAGCAAAACCTGACGTGAATGAAAGTATAATAGTAAAAGCAAAATCGTTCCACTAAACATGGGTCTGTAAGCAAGCCGTATGTGAGACGACTGCGAATGCGTGTTTAAGAGCCACCACAACCGCCAAACTGCTTCGAACATGGCCGACAGACATATGATCAGGCACACGTCAAGTGATGTGCCGACACACTAAGAAGCGAGATATCGTGCAGCAGTCTGCTGCTGCGGACGAGTCGGCAAACACCACATTGTCATAATCAACAACCGTACTACACATTCTGCGGATGTAGGTTAATGATATGAATGTGAATGATTGATGGCTGATGAACAGTAGTTATATTGAGTCAAGACTTAAAACAATTTTGATAGGAATTGTGTGGGCTATCGTTTTGAACCACTCGTGTTGTCTGTTTTAATATAATGGCATCCGTACATCCTTGAGGGATGATGGTGTAGCATGCTTGGTTCAGAGTCTGCAGCGTCTGCTGTGGCTAAAAAGTCCCTCTCGAGAGTGGCAGTCCCTACTGCAGTTTGGAGATGTGAAATTTGAGGGACTTCGAACAGACGCCGCTCTGTCTCTTCGCTTTGTCCTCTTCCTGATTTGTTCCTGTGTGCGTTCGTCCTCTGAGAGCTTGACGCCGTTGCGCACAGTTACTCGCCACTTGACACGGTCGTCTGCAATGCTTTCCCAGCGACTTGGATTGATTCTGATCTTGGTCAGGTCTCTCTTGCAGACATCCTTGAAACGAAGATGCGGTCGTCCCACTGGCCTCACATCTTCCTGAAGTTCTCCGTACAGCAGTTGTTTCGGTATCCGTTCAGGATCCATGCGCCTGACATGTCCCAACCATTTTAGACGTCGATGACTTAGGAGTGCAAAGATGCTGGTTGTGCTTGCACACTATGAAAGACTTCGGTGTTGGGTACTCTATCTCTCCAAGAGATCTGAAGGATCTTCCGGAGACAGCGGAGATGGAAGCTGTTGAGTCGAGATTCGTACCTAGAAAGAGTTGTTCATGTCTCACAGCTATAGAGAAGGGTGCTTATAACACAAGCGTTGTAGACTTTTAATTTAGTTTTTGTGGTAAGCAATCCGTTGTTCCATACTCTGTTTTTCAATCTAGCCATGACAGGTAATGCCTTTGCGATTCTGTTAGTAAGTTCAGTGTCCATGGACAAGTTGCTACATATTGTGGATCCCAAGTAGGTAAAGTCATCAACTATCTGGAGAGGATTGCCATCAATGCTGATGGATGGAAGGTTGGTAGCGCTCTGCGCCATGATCTTAGTCTTTTGAAGGCTGATGAGTAGACCAAACTTTTCACAGGCATTTGATAATTTGTTGATTATATACTGCAGCTCATCTTCTGTGTTCGCTACTAGAGCTGCATCCTCCGCATATAACAACTGACGGATAACAACTGTATTTGCTATAGTCTTGGCCTTGAGGCGAGCAATGTTGAAAAGATTTCCATCAGACCTCGTATGTAGATACACTCCCTCCTCACAGTCTTCAAAGGCAAATCTGAGCAGAAGGGAAAAGAAAATCCCAAATAATGTAGGAGCTAACACACACCCCTGTTTCACACCGCTATTAACAGGGAATGCTTCTGATGTTTTACCGTTGAAGCAGATTGTTGCTTGTGTTTTCTCATGGAAAGAGACAATTATCTGTAGTAGTTTAGGTGGGCATCCAATCTTCTGCAACAGTTTGAAAAGCCCATTTCTGCTCACTACATCAAACGCTTTAACAAGGTCAATGAAAGCAATATAAAGTGGCCTCTGCTGCTCACATTTCTCTTGTAGCTGTCTTAAGGAGAAGATTATATCTACGGTTGATCGGCCGGGCCTGAAGCCACACTGAGATTCTGGGTAGATTCTGGAAGCTAAGATCTGTAATCGCATTAGGATGACTCTTGCATAAGCTTTCCCGGCTACACTTAGTAATGAAATGCCTCGGTAATTGTTACAGTCACTTCTGTTCCCTTTCTGTTTATATAGAGTAACTATCCTCGAATTCCGCATACTCATCGGGACATAACCTTCTTCCCAGCTAGTTGTGATAAGTGAATATAAATGTTTGAGAAGAACAGACTTGTTATACTTAATAACCTCTGAAGGGATCCGATCTTCATCTGGGGCCTTTCCGTTAGCAAGAGACTCTATTTCTCTACTAATTTCTTCCATAGTAGGCATTGCATCTAGTTCTTTGATAACTGGCATTTGTTTGATGGCATCGCATGCATCCTTGCTAACTTGATTCTCGGCTGCATACAACTCGAGGTAGTGTTCAACCCAGCGTTCCATTTGTTTGCCTTCATCAGTCTTGGACTTCAGAGGAGCTGTTTTTCTGACAGTTGGTCCAATTGCTTATCTTAATACCATCGTACATTGTCTTAGCATTCCCAGAATCGGCCGCTTTCTGTATACCTGCACATAAATTCAGCCAGTAGTTATTTGCGCATCTCCTGGATGTTTGCTGTGCCCTGTTCTTTGCTTTTCGTAGGTCATCTCGAGCTCTTTCATTTGGGTTTCTTTTGTAAGCAAGCAGGGCTTTCCGTTTAGCCTCAGTGACTGGTTCCATTTCTTCCAAATTTTGCTCGTACCAGTCCTTATTTCTTTTTCCTTTTATTCCATAGGTCAATACTGCTGTTTTAATAACGCTACATAATTTAACGTAATCGACAGTCATACTACTTCCATTGTGGATGTAGGTTAATAATACAGATTATGCCATGATTATAACAATTTATTACAGAATAACCATTTGACATAATAATTTACATTTGATGCCGTTACATAGGTTAGTGTTACTTGTTTTTTGAAGACCACTTACGTTAGTAAACGTCAACGTATGCTCACTTGGTAGTTTGGAGAATGTCGAGGCGGTATTCCAGTTCCCGCCAAGTGTTTCGTAACATGTGTTCTGTCACAGTACCCACAGCAGCTTGTATCCTAGCCTTCAGTTCGTCGACGTCAGCAACTGGTGTGACGGAGACTCTGTCTTTGATATAGCCCCAGAAAAAATAGTCAAGGTGTGTAATGTCTGGAGAGCGGGGTGGCCAGGTTGTTGGACCGTTCCTTCCAGTCCATCGATCCGGAAATGTTTCATCCAGGAAATCAAGCACTATCAAAGCCCAATTGGGGGGGGGGGGGGGGGGTGCTCCACCTTGCTTATCCTTGGTTGATATTCTTCTAACTGTGGGGCAATGAACTGTTGCAAAACGTTTAAGTAATTGTTAGCGGTAATGGATTTTTCCGCTAAGAAAAACGGTCCAAAAACACTTGGCTCAGAAAAATAAGGCATCTGTGCGAATTCCTTGACAGGTATCAACAAATCTGTGCTTGCAAACTAAGTGTTTTGCTTGTTCGAACAGATCTTGTCTTGCTGCCACTGATAAGTCTAAACTTGCTTACTAATTGTTTTTACTTGTTCGAAGACATCGTAACTTGTCCTGGCTTGTCTGCGAGAAAACACACAGGCATTTTGGTCGAGCCATTGAAATATTACCCACTTGGAAATTGCTAAAAATATTGACTCGCTGACTCAGCAGAAAAATAGAGACAGTTTGTAGTAGAAGTAAATCACTGACGCTGCTTCTGCTGCTGTCCTCCGTGCATGGGTTGCCGATTTCCCAAAATGTAAGTTTCATATGCACTGCCACTAATGAAATTCGTAATCTGCTTGTCAGCTGTGTGCAGTAATTCAAGAAAACATGGATTATACTGCTTGCATGTTGCAGTATTCGAACAATCTGGGTGAGAGGACAAATGCAATATGGAGCAATAGATAGCGTTGGAGAAGGGAGAAAGACACCTGATCTTGAGTGCAAGATGAAACAATACGAAATCTGGAGGAGCAGTGCTGGTTTATCTGAAGATCTGTAAGCCATAACTAGCACCACTATTCTAGGTAAAAAGGTGGTACTGACAAGTAATGCTTTCCAATTTATGTGAAAACTTTTAAAGTTTTTAAAATAAAAGAAATCTTATTGACATTCTACATCTTTATTCTTCATGTCTACATATTGATTTCTCAACAAAGTCACCCTGGCGACGAACACATTTCTCCTAACGAGAACCCATTTTGTTGATACCGTAACTGCAGAATGTTTGACTTTATTGACGGAGTCACCTCACCTCTGCTTGCACTACTTTATCGCTATCAAAATGAAGTCCTCGAAGGTGAACTCTAATTTTTGGAAACAGATGCAAATCAAATGGGGCTATGTTGGGACCATATGGAGTATGATCGATGATAGTGAAATCCAGGTGCCAGATTGCTGCAAATGTAGCAGTGCTCATGTGTGGTCCGGCCGAAAAAGAGGGTGCTCCATGTGTTGGCGAACTCTTCGAATTCGTGTTTTGTTTTCTAAGGGTCTTGCAGTACCTTGCTTTCAGGCATGAATTCCACATGCATCACACGTTCAAATCGCAGAACACTATCAGCATGACTTTGCCTGCTAATGCATGGTTTTTGACGTTTTTGGCAACAGTTATTCTTTGTGGATGCTCTCTTGTTTCCTTCATTACGAGTACAAATAACCCAAGGTCGCACGTTACTGATGTCGATACGATCATCACCACACACAGGTTTCATTCGTCTATGGATTTCAGTTTGAGGCACATTTACTGCAGTTCGAAACTCGATTACCACGTACCGACATAGTTGCGTCACACACGGCCATGTAGGACGCTACAATTCGTAGCCTTCAAGCAGTAGAGGGTTGCAACTTGCGCCAGCGAAATGGGAAAATCGACTAAGTTATATGGGTGACATGTAAGATCTCAAACGATACTGAGAACAGAATAAAAAATTCTGAGGTATAACCTTTCTGCACGCCCTTATATTAATAATGGGGAACTTGACTCTCACAACGGTGCCACTGAGTGCATGATTTATCATATTACTAAATAACATGGACACAACTGATCTGCGTGTGTGCCTATCATTAGTACTATTAATAGTGTCACCATCAATACTGTTAATTCTGTATTTACTGATAAGCCAAAACATTATGACCACTGCCCATCGCGGCGATGGATGCTACCTGGTGACGTTGTGTGCACGTGACGCGGTAACAAAAGCATGTAAGCGGGATAGACACGGACGGGGATCACCCTAGCGAAGATAAGGGCTGCAACTGGGGAAATACGTTGGATAAGGGACTTTGTCAATGAGCAGATTATTACTTCGCAGAGCCTTTGAACAAGTATCTCGAAAACGGCGAAGCTGGTCGAATGTTCACGTGCTACTGTCGTGAGTATCTACGGAAAGAGGTAGGACAGTGAAACTACCACTAGTTACCACTAGGCGCTACGTGGTTGGACGTCCACGACTCTTAACAGAACGTGGGGTTTGGAGGCTTGTCTGCTTTGTAAAGTAGGATAGATGGTGACCTGCGGCATCTCTGCCGAAAGAGCACAATGTTACTGCACAACAGGTGTTTCGGAGCACACCGTTCATCGTATATTGTGGAACATGGAGCTCCACAGCAAACCGTCCCTGCATGTTCACATGTTGACCCAACGACATCGTCAGTTATGATAGCCGTGGGCACGGGACCATCGGGATTCGACCATCGACCAATGTAAAATCGTCGGCTCTTCGAGTGAATCACATTTTTGCTACACCAGGTCGATAGTCGTTCCCACAAATGCAGTCATCGACGTGAAGGGCGGCTCGAAACGTGCAGCGCTCCACGGGCGCAAGATGGTGACAGTAGTCTAATGCTATGGAAGACATTCTCCTGCGCTTGCATGAGACCTGTGTTAGTAACTGAAGACATGCTGACAGCTCCTGACCACCTACATCCCTGCATTCTTTTCCCGACGGAGATATCATTTTTCAGCAGTATAATTGGTTTGAGGAGCATTGTAGTGAACTCACATCGGTGTCTTGCCGACCAAATTCGCCTGAT
This sequence comes from Schistocerca americana, assembly GCF_021461395.2. Classification (NCBI taxonomy): domain Eukaryota; kingdom Metazoa; phylum Arthropoda; class Insecta; order Orthoptera; family Acrididae; genus Schistocerca; species Schistocerca americana. The sequence goes on along the minus strand of NC_060130.1, from coordinate 96,872,017 downwards.
GTGAAGCCCATGGAACACATCTCGCGCGCCAGCACCGCGTACGCCGATCACCGGCCCGTTATTCACGCTAATTACCTGACCTGTTCGTAGACATCTAATGCTACATACGTCCACTAACCTACCAACAAACTGTCGAATCCCTGATACGCAGAATCAGTGATGTATTTCATCCCAAAGATGGACAAACAAACTGTTGACAGGTGGTCGTAAGATTTTGACACGTCAGAGTATTATATGGATATAAAATGTCAGTTCCTATACAAAAGATATTACGTAGTAGAACAATTGAAGAAATTAATGGTCGCTCTCTAAAGTATGAATGCTATGGTCTTGTGTTTAATTCAAAAGAGAGTTTAGTTTTCACCTACAAGGTTATTGGTTTTGGTTATGATTATGATCTAAACAGCTTTTCAGAAGTAGGTGTGAAAATAATACAGTCGTTCTAGAAAGGGTGTTTTACCAAATCTGAACACTTTTGTTGTCTTCGAAGTGTACCATAAATATGAAAATATTTATTACTCTGAACTGTTTCTGACTCAATACAACAAATTGGCTGACAGTTACATTACTCCCCTGTGGGTTTGCGGGTTATAATAAGCCTGAGGTATTACTGCCTGTCGTAAGAGGTGACTAAAAGGAGTCACACTTTTCGGCCCTATAAGTGCAGGTCCCATTCTATGGTTTGACCTGTCACTTTCCAAATTCTACAGAAGTGCGGGCCATATGGGGCAGGACGCCTTACGTGGTGCACAAGTTATCCATAATGCCCTTAGATTCAATCTCCTGAATCTCTTGTCGTCATGGCTTTGCATCTCCACCTGCAATTCAACTACTTGGGCCAGGACAGTTTCCAGAGTGTGTCATCTTCTTCCATTGTCTCCTGTCCTCTTTCGCCCCCATGACAATATTAGATTTCTCTGCGCCCAGCACGGTAGCCAGTGTGTTGTGGTGGGGCCATCATGTACCCATTTGGTGGTAGCCCCCTGACAGCATAGGGATCGCACTTCTGATGCCTGAGCTGTAAACTCCCCACATATGCCAAGGAATAGATGACTGTCTTCCTGGGGCATCAGGACTCCCGGCAACGGCCATCGTGCCAGGTGGCCTTTGCCGTGGCTGGGTGGCGCCCGTGGGGAGAGCTCCTGATCGGAGTGGGCGGCATTAAGGTAGATGACCCGCAATGAAGCAGACTAATTCATTTCTTGTTGGTGACCGTATGGCGCCAGCAGTCTCTAAGAAGGGCAAGATCGCGTACAATGCCGACAGGTATGAACCTAAGTCGTTTTCTTCCCTTGCTACACCATGGGAGGAATGCAGGGCTACAGATAAGAAAGCTATATTCGTCTCGGTATTTAGTCTGTAGTAGAATGGATGGGGACTCCTTTCTACCTACAAAGCCTCAGTTTTTTGTTGAACATCTTAAGGATAAGTTCGGGAAAGTCACAGTGCTGTCCAAGATGAGAAACGGTGCAGTCTTGATTTAGACATCATCCCCAGCCCAATCCCGGGGTCTACTCGCCTGTGACCATTTGGGCGATATTCCTGTTTCTGTCACTCCCCAAAAAAGCCTCAACATGGTCCAGGGATTATTTTCCATCGTGACCTCCTCTTGCACCTGTCAGGGGATAGGCCAAAGACAGACTCGCAAGCAATGCGCCGCCAACGCCCTCTCAACCTCTAGTATTTATATCACCGCCGTCAGTAACAGGTTCATTCAGCCGAGTCAGTTGCAGTCACAATCAGCTCAGTTACAATTTTAGTTGGCTTGTGTCAGTTCACATCACCAGCTAAGAGAGTGCAGTGCTCATAGTGGAACTTGTACTTCACCAGTAGTGAGGTTAGCATGGACTATTACGGAAGAGCTTGTACCACAACAACTTGCTTAAAGATAAGTAGCTTCTTGTTCTTATGAATAAAGAACTCTGTTAATACATATGGGTAGTTGTGTTGTAAAAAGTGGCCATCAAACAACATCCTCTCTTTGCTTTCGATGGTGCAAGACTCGACAGTGGCAATGAGACGACACAAATGTTTATCCATGAAATGCAGGTCAGTGTCATTTCGCTTTTATTACCGCATATTAAGGCAGATACAGCTGATAAAATTTAGCTGTTCTAGATGTTTCTCATATTTACTCAAATTGTAACAACCTGCTGTTTGCAATAGATGATATTGTAAAAAGTGTTGAAGATGAATAAGAAAGTGTGTTAAATTAATGTTCCCTCTGTCTGAAAGCACAAGAAGATAAACGATTTGTGTTGCAACGCGAAGTTAAATGTGATTTTAGTGCACATGTAAAATTTTTTTTAAAAAACGTGATTTTAACTGAATTATCGAAAACATAAAAGAATTAATACATTTCTACCGAGATCAGATACTTCCGAACACAGTGGGCCACATTCTGATTGGCTGTTTCGTTTTAATAGCCCCAGTGAAATATTATACTGTGACTGGCTGCTTCATTTTAAAGAATGCTAAAGAACTTTAAATTTCTTGTCTCTGAAATATACTTTTCATTTTTCCGCCACCACCAGTTTTCTTTCTTTTTTTAAAAAAATCCGACCTTTGTCGTCTTAGATTTTTAAATTTTCCCGTATGCTGGACCATACGTAGTCGTAATTTTATTTTCAATATATTCTTTCTGAATATGTGTTTAACGTGTCTGCCATATTTTATATTCTGACACATTTCAACATGACTTCCTAGTTTCCCGGCTTCTGCTGTTTCCAGTAGATCTATTTTTCCCTTAATGTTTTTTTCTTAATTAACTTACCGTACATACTGACGGCTAAAAATCGCAACACCATAAAGTAATTAATGTATAATAATGAACTTTCTGGAATACATTTGCCTAGGTACCACATTTAAGCGATTTACATTACAAAATGACAGGTTAACGTAAGCGCGAGATAAACGATTGCAAATGTGAAATTCTGGTACATTGATAATCCGTGTAACCCCCAGAATGTTGAATGCAAGCTGTTGTACAGGTGCCCAATGTCAGTTTGTGGTATGGAGTCCCATTTATGTTGCACTTGGTCGGTCAATACTGTTTGTGGATGACTCTGGAGTTGTCCTGTATGCGCTCGATTGGAGACAGATCTGGTCATCGAGTAGGACTAGGCAACATGCGGCACTCTGTAGAGCATGTTGGGTTACAACAGCGGTATATGGGCTAGCGTTATCCTGTTGGCAAACACTCCCTGGAATGCTGTTCATGAATGACAGTGCAACAGGTCGAATCAGCAGACTGACGTACAAATTTGCAGTCAGATTACGTAGATAACCACAAGACAGCTCCTGCTGTCACACGAACTCTAGGTGTAGGTCCAGTGGGTGGAACGCACGCTACAGGACGTTTGTATCTGAGCTGTCCTCGAAGTAACCGATTTGTTACAGCTCGTTGTGTCCCTGTGGTGCCAACTGCTGCTCAGATTGCTGCTGTAGATGCACTTCGATGCGCCAAAGCCGTATGTCGAACACGATGATCCTCTTTCTCAGTAGTGCAACGTAGCCGTCCGGAATCCAGTCGTCTTGTTACCGTACATTCTCAGGATCACCACTGCCACCAGTCATTAACAGTGGCTGTATACCTGCCAAGTCTTTCTGTAACATTGCGGAAAGAACATCCAGCTTCTCGTAGCCCTGTTACAACCTCGTTCAAACTCAGTATGGTGTTAATAATGGCGTCACTGTCACCTTAAAGGCATCCTTGACTACCACAACTCACTACGTCCAGTCTCAAGGATAACTAACGCTCACTTCTGTTACAGCGGGTATTTAAAGCAAACCTGATTTGCACTCTCTTAGTGCGTTACTAGCGCCACTCTTATGTGACTGGCGCCAAATCTGAATAGACATCATCTTTCAGATGTAGAAACACAAGACTCCTTGGTACTGCGATTTTTTCCCGTCAGTGTAGTGAACTACTAGACATTCGCTCACATATGAGCACTCCGATTTTACTACTGTACTGCAGTATTTCTAGGTAATAGCTTCAGAGCTTTATCTAAAAAAAAAAAGTATGTATTTCTATCTATCGGTCTGTTTCCTTTTGTACTGTATTGTATTGTGCATCGTTTCCTCTACGCCAAATTTCTTCAAAGCATATAATTTGTTATTCTCCTTATGGGACTTGTTTTCATTTAGAATTTTAGTTTATGATCGTTATCAGTCACAAAATTGTTTTTATTTTCTGCATATATCGTAACACCTTACCTGTTTCTGTTCCATAATATCAGTTTGTGCTACTGAATCGGTTTGGTTTCGAAAAAATCAAATAAATCGTTTGAAAAATGCTAGGCAGTTTATTTCAACACTTATTTTCCAATCCCAAGCGTAGCTGGTAATACTCTGACGGAGTGAAGTGGGGCAATGATTCTGAAACTGGACCCGTTTTCGGGAGAGGCGGTGTTCAAACATCTATCCCGCCATCCAAATATAGGTGTTTTGCAGTTTCACGAAATCGCTTAAGGCAAATGGCGGGTTGGTTCCTTCGAAAAGGACACAGCCGATTTCGTTCCCCAGCCTGCCCAGTCAGAAGTTGTGCTCCGTATCTAATCATCTCGTCGCTAACGGAACATTATACGACGCTTACCCAGAAAGTAATGTGCCGCATTTTTTCTTCAACAATGCTTTATTGAACATGATGAGAACTACACGCACGAAAGAATGATGTTTTATCTACACACCCTATTTTTCCACGTAATCTCGAACCCGTTCCATGGCCTTCCTGCAGCGCGAAACAAGGGCATGGATGCCCTGTCGGTAACAATCCTTGTCCTAATGGAGGAGCCAGTACTTCACTGTGTGAATCACTCCTCATAGTCCTCAAAATGTCTTCCACGAATGGCATCCTTTAATGCGTCTGTCCTCGCAAATGACAACATCTGTCCTCTGCAACATGTCAGATGTGACAGCCGTGGATGGTCTCACCGACCGCTGCAAATCTTGGAGCTCCGCCGAACCGCCTTCTGATGACCTCACACTCCGTGCCCAGCAACTAACTGTACTTATGTCGACAGCAGATGCTCCATAGACTGCACAAACGTTTGTGAATAATCCCCACAGTTTTTTTCTCTGCTGTGAGAAATTCAATGACGGCACGTTGTTTGTAACGTACATCACCTACAGACGCCATTTTGCAACTGTCCTGCAGCTACGCTATCTGTCGGAAGTGACGGAAACTTGGCGCTCTCACTCAGGAGAGTTCAAATAACGTAACGCTTCGTGTTCGTAACATTGTTTTCCACTGAGAAAAAAAAAATGCTGTGCATTACTTTCTGGGCAACCTTCGTACACTCTGATCTTCCTTCGGTGAAAGATCCATAGCTCTTTCAATTTTTCGTTTGAATCATTACATTTTTCCCCAAGAAACTGTCGAAGAGAAGAACATATCGATTACCACGTTTTTTTTTAACACTAGTATTCTACACGGTTTATATTTATGTCTGTTTAAATCTACATGCATACTCCGCAAGTCAGATTATGGTGTGTGGCGGAGGGTACCTCGTGTAGCACTGTCACTGACCCACTTTCCTGTTCCAGTCGGGAATGGTCCACGGAAGAACGATTACTGGCAAATCTCCACGTCAGCTCGAATCTCTCTTATTTTACCATCATGGTCTTTTCGCGGGACATACATTGGTTGACTGTTCTAGAAACGTATGCTAAAAAGTAAGCCACACAACACATTCAGCTTTTAACATGCCCATGCTTGCATGTTAGCCAGGCAAGCAAGCTGCACCACGATACCTGCAGAACGGACAGGCTCCTTTACCCCAAGCTGTGCCCAACCCAAGCAGGCTTAGGAGTCTTGCTTGCCTGCCCGTCTTCCCGCTGTTCAGTTTATTCTGTCTTTCATTGTAGTGTTGCGAGTAGGGTTCGGAAGTTGATGAAAAGTCTTTTTTTCCTCGAGTATGGAAATACGAGGCTCAATGAAATATGTATACTCATTTCGGGTCATTGTAGGCCAGAAATTGGTGGATTTTATTTGTCCTTTTTTCTTATTCGGCATATCTTAGGCTTATTTATTTATGTATATGAACGGTTTCCTCTGCAACTTCATCCTCTTTCGACAAGTACTGGCTATTCTCAATTCCAACCATCATCGGGTTACCTGTAAATCATGTTTTCTGTAGTAGGCAGAACCGTCTCTGAAAGTCGACATCCTTCGCACCTAAGAACCTGAAGATGTCTATTACATGGCAACAACAACTAAAGTAAGGTTTTGTAAATCTAGTTTCCGTAACCTTAGCGTGTTTCAGCCAAATGACTCCAATTATGCCAATTGTAATAACTTTTTCCAAGATGTGTATTGCAGGTTCGCTGAATTCATTCTAAGTGGTCAAAATACTCCATTCTAAATTCCCCAAATGCGTTTTACCATAACGAAGTTCGTTTTCCAAATTATGTTTATCTAAAAAGTACATATCTGAAATAATAAGCTTTTTCTTCATACTAAGCTTTCTCCATACCACGTTGCAAATCATCAGAATGTGGTTTTTAATATTCACTGACCCACAAATTTATCCTATTTCGAATAATGTTTGCCCTAATTTTAGAAAGCGTATATACTGCTAATGGCCTCAAAACCGTAGCACACATTCCACACACTTGTCAGCCACTATGTCCTCGTCCTCGTTCAAAATATTTATGGAGTGAGGAAACTGCTGGTCAAATTTACAGACATGTCGTAACATTCTAGAGGTTTCCGAATATGTGTTTAGTAACTTTTCATACAATTTTCACTGCGACACACTTACAATTTATTTGAAGCTGCCTCCTACACACATGAAAACTTTTCCCCTGCTGGACTTGGGCTCTGTTTCGTGACTAGTATATATTCTCCAATTCTTAATTCCTTCTCAATCTCCTTTAACTATGGTTTGTTTATTTCGTTGCTTTCACCGTTACGATAAACGAGCTGCAGTGAAACTAGCTGCGCAAACATATACCTCGCTAGTCACGTTGTATTGACAGCGTTCCCTTTGGTCAGGTGCAGCAGGCTGAATGGATCCCGTGAAGCTTGCCAGGCTCGCGGAAGCTTAAGATGGTCTGCTTTAACCATTGTACTAGAGTGCCTCCGTTGCGGCAGGTTGAGCTGCGTTAATGGTTGCGGTGGAGATAGGGAAAGGCAGGCTGGAACGAGAATTTGTTCATCTCTGATCGCGTCCCAGAAAGCCTCGAGTCGGCTGAGCATCTCTAAGGGGCTTCTGCGCTTACTAAAAGAACCTAAAACGAAACGCGCTGCTCTGGTCTATTTCGTCTATCAATCCTTTATTGTAAGGATCCCAGTCAGACGAACAACGTATAAGTATTGGTCGACCGAAGGTTTGTTTGTAAGCCACCTCTTTTGCGAGTGCATTAAACTTTCTGAGGAATCTTCCAATGAATCTGTCTGGCATTAGGCTTACCTGCGATTTGTTTTATGAGGCTGTTCCACTTTAAAGCGCTCTGTACGCGTACTCCTACATATTTTATGGATTTAGCTGTTGCCAGCGACTGTTCTGCAATCGTTTAGTCACACACTAGTGTGTTTTCAGTCTATTTTTGCGCAATACGTTGCATTTTTTATGTTGAGGGTTAACTGCCAATCCGTGCACCACCTGTCCATCCTCTGCATTTCGGTTCAGTTTTGTACCGTTGCGTCTTCTGTACTGTTTATTTGCGAGAGAGTAAATTTACAAAGTTTGACAATACACCACCTAATATCGTATTGGACCTCCTCATGTCCGGTGTAGTGCAGCAACTCGACGTAACACCAACTCAATAAGTCGTCGGAAGTCCCTTGCAGAAATACTGAGGCCTGCTGCCTCTGCAGCCGTCCGTAACTGCGAGAGTGTTGCCAGTGCACCAAATCACCTCTGGATAATGTTCAATGGCATTCACGTCGGGTGACCTGGCTGCTCAAATAAGTCGCTCGAATTGTCCAGAATGTTCTTCAAACCAATAGTGAACAACTTTAGCCCGATGACATGGCGCGTTGTCATCTCTAAGAACTCCATCGCTGTTTGGGAACACGAAGTCCACAAATGACTGCAAATAGTCCCAAGTACTCGAACACAACCATGTATTGTCACTGATCGGTTCCGTTCGACCAGAGGACCCAGTCCATTCCGTGTAAACACAGCCCAGTCACCACCAGCTTGCACAGTAACTTATTGACAACTGGGGTCCACGGTTTCGTGGAGTTTGCGCCACACTCGAACCCTGCCTTCAGCTCTTACAAACTGAAATAGGGAATGAGCTGAGCAGGTCACGGTTTTCCAATCGTCTAGGGTCCAACCGATGTGGCCACCGGCTCGGGAGACACGCTACAGGCGACATGCTGTTAGCAGAGGCACTCGCGTCGGTCGTCTGCTGCCACAGCTCATTAACGACAAATTTTGCCACACCGCCATAACGGATACGTTCGTTATACGTCCTACATTGATTTTTGCGGTTATTTCACGCAGTGTTGCTTGTCCGTTAGCATTGATAACTCTACGTAAACGCCACTACTCTCGGCCACTGTGTTGTCCGTGGTTAGAGGTAACGCCTAAAAGTTGGTATTCTCGGCACACTCGCGACTCCGTGCACCTCGGAATATTGAATTCCCTAACGATTCCCGAACTGGAATGTCCCGTGCGTCTTGCACCAACTACTATTCCGCGCTCGAAGTCTGTTAATTCCCATCGCACAATCATAATCCCGTCGGAAGCTTCGTCACACGAATCATGACAGCTGCACCAGTGTACTGCCCCTTTACAACGTTTTTACTGTCATCTGTATATGTGCATATCGCTATGCCATGACTTTTTGTCAGCTTAGTGTACATTTTCAGAAATCCAAAACACGTGTACGACACTTCACAATCAGTATTAAGCAGCTTACGGTAAATTTTCATAGAATCTACCATCAACTGCCCTAAAGATTTGTACTCTCAGGTGAACACGTTACGGTGATTGTCGTAGAGCATTGGCACATTCTTTTATGACAGCAGTGCCCGTGACGTGACACAGCAGTTCATGTCTCGTATCCAGATTTATTCTGAACGCACCTGCCTTCATCGAACTCTACATTAAAAAACTGGGCAGTATGAGGCCGGTGATCTCGGTGACCATGTAACGGTATTAACACGACTAGTTCATCGATCACGCTGATGAGGTTGAGATCGTGGCTCTCATATATGGTAGCAAATGAAGGTTTATGTCACGGTAGCTGTTTAAACACAGTCCAGTCACAGTAATGTGACCACCGCCTATGTTAGACGTCAACGTGCAATAACCACTCACGGACGGCTGGTCGCAGCACTAGCAGTGGTGGGTATACGAAGTGTGTCAGAGGGACGCGGAAAACAGTGTAGTCATTGTCGTAAAGGGGAAACGGAGCCACTTATCTGACGTGCAAAAGGGTACGATTATTGGCTTTCGGCCCAAGGGTGGAAGCATTCCCGGAACAGCTAAGTTCGTACACTGCTCGCGTGCCGCTATGGTTAAAGTATACCGTGCACGGCAAAATGGCTCTATCCAAAAAGTGCACGGAGGCACATACGGTGCACTAAGCGCCATAGTTGCCAGGGGTGATCGACGGCTGTGGAGAAGGGTACGGGCGAATAGACGAGAAACTGCCGAGCAGCTGACCGGCCACACGAACCGACGGAGGCTCCTCAACGACCGTTGCAGCAGGCGTCTGGTCGCCGACAGATACACAACACGACTTTCTCTGAGTGGCCTTTCCAAATGAAAAACGCTTTGTGCTCCATCGGACAGATGGCCGTTGGCGTGCACGGCGTGAAACGTCTGAGAGCAAACACCCTGAAGGAAGGAACATTCGTCTGTTGCATTCCTTGGGTGATTTCGTCATTCTGGAAGGTACACTGGATCAACTCAAGTATGCATCTATCCTTGGCGACCTTGTCCACCCTAACATGCAGTTTGCTTTTCCTCCGCATTGCAACGTAGCGCATCGCACAGCACGCAGTGTACGTGTGTGATTCGAGGAGACCAAGAGGACTCCCCTGGCCACGGCTCTGGGCTTCACATCCCTATATTTCTACACGTCTCGTAGCAGTCCGCCCTGCAAAAGGTTGTTATTCAGACGTTCGACAGGTGGTCACATTAACGTGATTGGGCCGCGTAGCCTCCTGTATCGTCACCGGAACATATTCCGCTTGTTAAACAAACGCATAGAAAATAAAAAATGGAAGGATGGTGTGCTGCCACGAGTTTGTGTCGCACCGCTAATAATAGCTAAACGAACTTGGACATTTGCTTTCTGTGTACAACGTTCATTGTCCTGTGAATACGAATGGTTATGCCGAGTCTTACTTATTCCATCCAATGCGAATGAGTATTTATCAGTAAATAGTATTACCGCAAGCAACTTTAGTTTTGTATTCAACCAGTAGCAAAAAGAAAGCAGCGCGGCACTGCTTCCATTGTGGAGATGTTTGTTCACGCTGTAGATGGAACGGGTGAACTTTCTGCATCTAATATTACTCACATGCGTGTTAGTGGATCGTCTATTCGTGCAGAACCTCAAACCGAGCGAGGTGGCGCAGTGGTTAGCACACTGGACTCGCATTCGGGAGGACGACGGTTCAAACCCGCGTCCGGCCGTCCTAATACAGGTTTTCCGTGACTTCCCTAAATCGCATTAGCTAAGTGCCGGTATGGGCACGGCTGACTTCCTAGGCCATCCTTCCCTAATCCGGTGGTGCTACGGTCGCAGGTTCGAATCCTGCCTCGGGCATGGATGTGTGTGATGTCCTTAGGTTAGTTAAGTTTAAGTAGTTCTAAGTTCTAGGGGACTGATGACCACAGATGTTAAGTCCCATAGTGCTCAGAGCCATTTGAACCATTTGAACCTAATCCGATGGGACCGATGACGTCGCTGTTTGGTCTCCTCAACCGAATCGACCAATCAGAACCTCATCGCATACTAGTTATAGGGCTTGCCTTTCACTGATGTGCCTTTACCTTCTGAACTCCTACTTAATAGTATGTTAGTCCACCTTTGTAATGCAATACATCACCAATTTCACTTGTCACAAATTGAAAGCCCTCGTTACGTTTCCGGAGGTGTGTGGCACCAGGAGTCTACACACAGGTCACGCGATTCCCATAAATTACAGTCCAGTGATTTGTAGCCACGGTGTTGGCGCCCTATAGCATTTCAGTTGTCTTCCATCGGGTTCGGATCAGGTGGCTTTGGTGGTCAAGATATCAGCGTGAGTTCTCTATAATGCATCTCAAACCACTGTAACACTATTCTGTCATTACGACACGGACAGCGTCCCTGCCGGAAGATGCCATCGCTGTTGAAGAAGACATAATGCAGGTGGTCCGTCATATGTTCACGTATTCCAAGAGCTTTCATTATGCCTTCGATTACTACCACGGGTCCCAGGGAAGCCCAGGTGAATGTACCCCATGGCATAACACTGTTCGCCACCAGCAGCGTCCGCGGTGTGTGCGTGATTAGACCAGCGGTTCGTGTGGAGGATGGCATATCCGAACACAGCCATCGACCTTCTGCTACAAGAAATGTGATACATCCAACCAGGTGGCACGATCCACTACCTACTGTAGTTGTAATTGGGTCAACACGTAAATGCTGAGTATGTGTGCTGCCATAAAAAATAGGATGGTGTGCATTCAGCCAGGCTTCCTAGAATTTAACGGCACTCATATGGTAGACACGCTAAAATGTGGGAAACCTTAGTACGTATAATGAATGCATTGCACAGAATTATCCATCCCTACATAAAACCAATAATGACTGCAAAACGAGATTCCAGCAGGAAAGTAAGAAAGTTTGTAAGAACCATCTGAAAATGGATTTACAAGATATCTGAAAATGGTAATGCTTTTATTTAACCAACCTTTAATCCATACTTGAGGCTGGTTGCTGTTTCAAACTATAAACATTATTATAATAATACAGCTATGACTCTCATTACGTCTGTTTTTAGAAAACATTCTCAAGGCACTATATCATTGCAGGGCACGGAAAGATCGGCAACATGTAAGTAGAATCGAAACTAAAGGACAATACATTTGGTGGAAGAGCTTATGTAAGAGTGTTCACATGGGTGCATTACATAGCTCTGATACAACATTATGAAAAGAACAGTTGCTACTCACCATATAGCGCAGATGCAGGTACAACAAAATGACTGACACAAAGTAAGCTTTCAGCCAACAAGACCTTTGTCAAAAATACACACACACACACACACACACACACACACACACACACACACACACACACACACTCACACATACACACAAATGACCACAGTCTCTGAGCTGAACCCAGATTTCAAGCAGTAGCAGCCGTGCATGATGGGAGAGGCAACTGGGTGGGCTTAGGGAACGGGCTGAGGCGGCCAGGGGTAGGCATAGTAGGGTAGTGGTGGACAATGGTAAAGTGCTGCTGGGAAGCATGCAAGGACTAGATGGAGAGAGGGTAGGGCAGATAGGTGTAGTCTGGGGGTTATACAGAGGACAGAGGAAAGAGGGAGGTTGGGGAGTGGGGGTAGCAGAAAAGAAGAGACAGATTGGGAGGGCTGGTGGAGTAGAGGGCCGTGTAGTGCTGGAATAGGAATAGGAAATGGGCTAGATGGGAGAGGCTGATGACTAAAGAAGGCTGATACCTGGAAAGTTACAGGAACATTGCATACAATGCAGGGAGAGTCCCCAACTGCACAACTCTGAAAAGCAGGTGTTGGTGGAAAGGATCCATATGGTACAGCCATTGAAATAAAGAACATTGTGTTGGCCAGCATGATCAGCAATGGGGTGGGGAGGGGTCCATAGTTTCTTGGCCATTCATGTGGACAGACAGTTGGTTAGTTGTCATGCCCACATACAATGCAGCACAGTGGTTACAGCTTAGCTCGTAGATCACACGACTGGTTTCACAGGTATCCCTGCCTGTAATGAGGTAAAAGATGTTCGTGATAGGACTGGAGTAGGTGGTGGTGGTGGTAGGATGTATGGGACAGGTCTTAAATCTAGATCTATTATAGAGATAGGGACCAGGAGGCAAGGTGTTGGGAGCAGCGGTTGTGCACAGATGGACGAAGATATTGTGTATGTTCAGTGGATGGCAGAATACCACTGTAGGGGTGGGGGGGCTGGGGGAGTGGGAAGGCTAGTGGGTAGGACATATGGTCTCTATAGGCCTCCATGAGGCTCTCAATATATTTTGAGAGGGATCGGTTATCACTGCAGATGCATCATCCATGGATGGTTAGGCTGCATGGAAGCGACTTCTTAGTATGCAATGGGTGGCAGCTGCTGAAGTAAAGGTGTTGCTGATGGTTGGTAATTTTGATATGGACAGAGGTGCTGATGTAGCCATCGTTGAGGTGAAGGTCGACATCTAGGAAGGTGGCCTGCTGGGTTGAGTAGGACCAGGTGAAGCGACTGGAGAAGAAGGTGTTGAGGTTCTGGAGGAATATGGATAGGGTGTCCTCACACTCGATCAAGAAGATGTTATCAGTGAATCTGAACCTGGTGAGAGGTTTAGGACTTTGGGTGTTTAAGAACGATTCCTCTAGATGGCCCATGAAGAAGCTGACATAGGGTGGTGCCATTCAGGTGCCCATAGCCATACCCAGTATTTGTTTGTAGATAATGGCTTCAAAGGAGAAGTAGTTGCGGGTGAGGTTATAGTCGTTCATGGCGACTACAAAGGATGTTGTTGGTTTGGAATCTGTTGGTCGTTGGGAAAGGTAGTGTTCAATGGCAATAAGGCCATGGGAATTAGGGATGTTAGTGTAAAGGGAGGTGGCATCAGTAGTGATGAGCAGGGCACCATGTGGTAAACGAACAGGAACTGTGGAGAGACGGTGGAGGAAATGGTTGGTATCTTTTGTATAGAAGGGTAGATTTCGGTAACATGCTCAAGCGTTGGTCTATGAGAGCAGATATTCACTCAGTGGGGACACAGTAATCGGCCACAATGGAGCATCCTGGGTGGTTTTGTTTATGAACTTTATGAAGCATGTAGAAAGTAGGAGTGTTGGGAGTGATATGGGTGAGGAGAGAGATGGACTTTGGGGAGAGGTTCTGAGATGGGCTTAAGGATTTGGGGAGAGACTGGTGATCCTGCTGGATTTCTGGAATGGGGTCACTGTGGCAGGGTTTGTAGGTGATTGTATCTGACAGCTGGTGGAGTCCTTCCGCTAGGTAGTTCTTGCAGTTCAGAACAACAATGGTGGAGCCTTTGTCAGCAGATAGGTTTATAAGGTTGGGATCAGTTTTTAGGTGGTTGGCTGTGGTTCTTTCTGCGGATGTTAGGTTAGTTTGCATGTTGAGGGATTTGGGGAATGATGGTGAGGCAAGGTTAGAAAGTAAGAAATTCTGGAAAGTTAACAGGGGGTGATTTGGGGTCAGTGGGGGTGGATTACAGTTGGATGGTGGAGAGAAATGAGTCAGGCAGGGTTCAATATTGGTCTTTGGTTCAGTTTGATTGGTAGGCTATGTGGCGAAAAAGTGTTTCCACCATGGGACCAGGAAGAGGACGCGTACTCCCTGAGATTTCATCTTTTTCCCCTGATTTCATCCGTTTCATCCTTTTCGTGATTTTTCCCACATATTTCGGTGTAGTTTTGCGTAATTCTACATTATTTACATATTTTTTTGCGTTTTTCCCATCATCATGGATCCCTGCTCCTTCTATCTGCGTCAATAAAGAAATGTTTCTTTATCCCTAGCCAGACCCAAGTCCCATATACTGTTCTTGCAGTGTTACTTGGCTCATCGAATCCCCCCAAATTACCAATCTCCAGCTGCCACCATTCCTTCTGTAATGACATCCATCTCTTTAGATTCCTCCTATCCTTAGATCTTACCAACATATGCCTGCAAAACCATATCAATCATGCCCTAACCTCCTTGAAATAGCCTCTTTCCATCTGTAAATTTCTCCTGCTGTGCTTCCCACATTCCTGGAGTCCATAACACACATTGAAACTCTTGCACTCCAGGAGCTAGGGTAACATGCACCACACCACCCCAAAAAACTCTCCACCCTACTTACTTCCTACTCTCACCTTGGAGTACCACTGTACACCACCTCTACAACAACCTCCAAACCTCCCCCTCGTCTCCTCATAGCTGACAAACCCTATCTCGCAGACCTGCTACATTTACTCCACCCTCCAAAACCTCATCCCACCGTCATGCAGAATCCATAACCTAAACAGACTCCAAATACGGTCATGAACCTTTCCTCCAAAAGCCTTAGCCCTACAAAAATATCAGCCCTTTCCAAAGGCCTCACCATTTTCTCCATTCCCAAATTCAGTCGTGCAGGGCTTGTTAAAGACCTTCTCCTCTTCTCCTGCTCCCTACAGTGGATAAACTTATTCGCCACCCACCCTACCAATCAGACTCAACCAAAGACAAATGTGGAACCCTGCCTGACTCATTTCTCTCCACCATCCAACTGTGATCCACCCCCACTGACCACAAATCACCCCTTGTTAACTTTCCACAATTTCTTAATCTCTAACATTGCCTCACCATTATTCCCCACATCCCTCAACATGCAAACTAACCTAACATCCGCAGAAAGAACCACAGACCACCACCTAAAAACTGACCCCAATCCTATAAACCGACCTCCTGGCAAAGGCTCCACCATTGTTGTTCTGAACTGCAAGGACTACCTAGCAGAAGGACTCCACCAGCTGTCAGATACATTCACCTACAAACCCTGCCACAGACACCCCATTCCAGAAATCCAGTAGGATCTCCAGTCTCTCCTCAAATCCTTAAGTCCATCTCAGCTCCTCACCCGTATCACTCCCAACACTCCTTCTTTCTACATGCTTCATAAAGTTCATAAACAAAACCACCCAGGATGCTCCATTGTGGCCGATTACTGTGTCCCCACTGAGTGAATATCTGCTCTCATAGACCAACAGCTTTAGCATGTTACCGCCATCTACCCTTCTATACAAAAGATACCAACCATTTCCTCCACCGTCTCTCCACAGTTCCTGTTCGTTTACCACATGGTGCCCTGCTCATCACTACTGATGCCACCTCCCTTTACACTAACATCCCTAATTCCCATGGCCTTATTGCCATTGAACACTACCTTTCCCAACGACCAACAGATTCCAAACCAACAACATCCTTTGTAGTCGCCATGAACGACTATAACCTCACCCACAACTACTTCTCCTTTGAAGCCATTATCTACAAACAAATACTGGGTATGGCTATGGGCACCTGAATGGCACCACCCTATGTCAGCTTCTTCATGGGCCATCTAGAGGAATCGTTCTTAAACACCCAAAGTCCTAAACCTCTCACCAGGTTCAGATTCATTGATAACATCTTCTTGATCGAGTGTGAGGACACCCTATCCACATTCCTCCAGAACCTCAACACCTTCTTCTCCAATCGCTTCACCTGGTCCTACTCAACCCAACAGGCCACCTTCCTAGATGTCGACCTTCATCTCAAAGATGGCTACATCAGCACCTCTGTCCATATCAGAACTACCAACCACCTGCAATACCTACACTTCAAAGCTGCCACCCATTGCGTACTAAGAAGTCGCTTCCATACAGCCTAACCATCCACGGATGATGCATCTGCAGTGATAACCGATCCCTCTCAAAATATATCGAGAGCCTCACAGAGGCCTTTACAGACCACAATTATCCTTCCAACCCTGTACAAAAACAAATCTCCTGTGCCTTATCTTTCCAGTCACCCACCACCTCAAAAAGTCCCAACATTTGGCCACAGAGGAGCATTCCCCTCGTAAGTCAGTACCAGCCAGGACTGAATTACGTTCTCTGTCAGGGTTTTGACTACCTCTCATCGTGCCCTGGAATGAGAAATATCCTACCCACCAGCCTTCTCACTCCCCCAGCCCTCCTCCCCTCCCTCACAATGGTATTCCGCCATCCACTGAACATACACAATATCCTCCTCCATCCCTGCACAATCCCTGCTCGCAACACCTTGCCTTCTGGTCCCTATCTCTATAATAGATCTAGATTTAAGACCCGTCCCATACATCCTACCACCACCACCACCTACTCCAGTCCTGTCACGAACATCTTTTATCCCATCACAGGCAGGGCTACCTGTGAAACCAGTCCTGTGATCTACGAGCTAAGCTGCAACCACTGTGCTGCATTGTATGTGGGCATGACAACTAACAAACTGTCTGTCCAAATGAATGGCCAAGAAACCACGGACCCCCTCCCCCACCACGTTGCTGATCATGCTGGCCAACACAACGTTCTTCATTTCAATGGCTGTACCATATGAATCCTTTCCACCAACACCTGCTTTTGGGAATTGTGCAGGTGGGAACACTCCTTGCAATATATCCACTGAATGGTGAGCAGCACCTATCCTTCTCATAGTATTGTTACATTCCATCCTGGATTTTATGTAGCTCTATCAGACGTACACAGTGTAACACAATAAATAAATCGATACTACGTAGTTTGTTTCCCAACCTGAGGTGTGACGCAATCCATACTGAGTGGTGTGTGGCACATGAGGATTTGTGTAGTGAACGGAGCCTCAGGGATACCTGTCTATTCCTGAATATTTAGCGTTACACTTTCATGGGGATCCGCTGGTGTCAACCTGAGTCATCTACAATTCTCGTGACTCCAAAATAGAGAATATGGAAACCAGTTTAAAAACTGAGGCACTTGATGATACCTCAAAAATACAAGCGTCGGGTGTTGAATCGAAGAAGCTATTTCCGGAACTGAATTGGGAACAGACCTCTCCAAAAAGTGGAAAACGTCACTGAGAACCTTCACCAGATCAATATGAAAGCCTTGTCTTAGGCGTAGATGAGGATATGTCTAAGAGAACAAAAACAGGAGGAAGGCCAAGAATGGATTCCTAAGAGCAAGTGGATGGAATTAAAATCTCTTGAGCCCTAGACGTTCGAGAAAAGTTCTTCAGAATGAAGGAGGTAAACAGACTCTTACTTCCAAGACAAGAATAAGAGAACAAGGGAGGAATCCGTTATTCCGATTTCCAAAGATAAACGGATCCCGAAAAAGCCGAGGTAGCAAACAGGGAAACCCTGCAGTCTCGGATTTTAGGATGGCAGTAATCCAACAGGGATACCCACTAGTTAATATCACCTCACAGCGGGAGGAGCTAGTTCAGATGGCTGTCTTTGAAAATATTGCCTAAGAGGCAAGTCAGCGCCGCAAATTCAGGAGGGTCTATCTGGGCAAAGATATTCTAATCTTTTTCTGCAAGGGGAGTGCTATACAGCAGATCTTCGCAAAAGCCATCGGGAAGCCGTGGGGCACGTGGAGCACGCGTGCAGCCTACATGTCTGAGCGCCACGAACTCGCGCTGCCGCAGAGCGGACGGTCACCAGGCGGCGGTATCAGTACTGGCAGAGACCGCCACTTCCAACGGACCTATTTGCGTCCGCTCCACACTTGATCAGAAAACAGCGCCGCTAGTATTCCGCTGCCAGCCGCGTCAGAGCTGCGCAGGTCACTTCTTTCGGCTTAGAGAAATTCTCCTTGCCTCCAGGCAGGTGCTACTCACCCCATCGTCTTAGAACGCTCTCGAAGTCCATCGTAGTGACCGACGACGCTGTGTTCAGCATTCGTCGTCGTTTCCCTTGGCGATCAGACTGTATCCAGAATAGACTTTGCTGTTTCTATGCTGGCGTTATTAAGGACAGCTTTATCTAACTTAGAATATTTTCGAGACAGGTGTCTTTAGCTATAAAGATTGTAATTGTGTTAGGTTATCAGACTCTGGAATCACCATACTATCAAGTCTTCCTATCTGTGAGACACCGTAATTTTAATTTTGTTATTCCCGTCGAAGCAGACGTTTCTTTTCTTGATCAATAAATTTTTGTAGACTTTGATCACAGGTTTCCCTGTGTTGATGTGAACGGCTCACCAGGGGTTGTACGAGTAGATTGGCTAAAAGAGATGGCACCCTAGAATCTAGTTGCGAGGAGGCAAAGCTGCTGGTCAAAACCGCAGAGAAACTCTTCAAGACCGCGAGGATATCGATCTGGCTACCTAAGCTACTTAAGGGTGTTCCTTCAAAGACTGTTCGAGTAAGTGTGGGGCGCAGAATCAGGAAGTGTCGACAGAGGATTTGAGGATACGACCGAGCGGTGGAGGTTCGTGAGAAATCCCTGAAGGCAGTGGAAGAGCAGGACCTAGAACTCTATTTAGGATTCTCTCAGATTGCTGTGAGGGTGAGCGAGACATCAAGAGCGACAGTTACGGCAAGCTGGCGGCTGGAAACGTTGCACATAAAACTGCAACACAATAATCGGGCAACTGCCGCCTTGAGTCGCCTTCTGGGAAGACAGGAGGTTATGTTGCCGTGATAAATGAAATATATTTACACTGCGCAACAGAATTAGAGGATCACTTTTTCGAAACCTGGTCATTCCCACCCATTGTGACGCTAAAGTTTGAAATTTGGCTCAAAGGTGCGTACGACATTCCTCTGTAAGAGTGCAAAAGCGTGGCGCCCTGCTACGTCACCCACGGGCTCGACTACGCTTCAGACACCAAGATGTCGACACTTGCCAAAAAATGGCTACAGCTCAGACGTTCGTGTGACGTGTAAGACAGGTTAATGATGTTACACTGGCACCAAATTTTACCACAATTCTGTTCAACGCCACTGTGGAAGTGTCACACGATAAGAAGATCGTTAGACTTCCTCTTACCCCCGTTTCACCCCTTCTTTTAACACCTCTGCGATGGAGGTCGGAACCGCGACACCCAGCGTTTAAATCACGCGATTTTCTTATGAGTGACCAAGGAAACATTCCTGACACACCGTCGGTCAGAATCGGCACGAAAAGACCGCAGTGGTG
Source organism: Schistocerca americana (assembly GCF_021461395.2). NCBI lineage: Eukaryota > Metazoa > Arthropoda > Insecta > Orthoptera > Acrididae > Schistocerca > Schistocerca americana. The sequence continues at coordinate 96,852,160 of NC_060130.1, read as the reverse complement.
GCACGAAGGGCATCAATGAAACGACCCCTTTCCCTAGGTCGTTGATTCCCACACATTTCGCAGTTCGTAGTGTTATGAGCAACAGGAACACGTTATTGTCAGCTTTTCGCATGACGAAACTCTTGGGCGTTTCAATCCTTCTTTAAGGACATTGTGGAACTGGATCCTCGTCGAAAGTGCTCGAACCCATTTGGAGCGCAGTGGTACCACAACTTTTACTCTCGTGTATAAGTTGGAACCACTAAGGACCGTTCCAAACCATTCGACGAAATTTTAAGATCATTCGAAGCCGCTAAGGCTGCTTATGCTTTTTCAGTGCTCCTATTGCGTGTCCACCTGTGACGTGACCATAGGGAGATTTGATATTGACACATGCGTGAATGAAATTCCAAAGGGTCCCTCTAAGGTCGCCAGTCTGGCAAAACCCTCGGTGACACCCGCCTACCTTTACTCAAACTTTTGTAAATGTACCTATACAGACAGAACCCGTGTCAGTACCAGGCGCGCAGGCAGGCTACACTGCTGCTCTTGAACCTGATAGTAGGCCATCCGGAATCAGAGTTTGTCAAAGGGGTTGCTGGTCTGAAAGCGTCTAGGACGTCGTCACGAGTTCTGTCTTCACAGGTGCATTTTTAAAATGCTCAGTAAAAGTGACCAGGTGCCACTGAGAGTTGGCCGGCCGAAGTGGCCGTGCGGTTAAAGGCGCTGCAGTCTGGAACCGCAAGACCGCTACGGTCGCAGGTTCGAATCCTGCCTCGGGCATGGATGTTTGTGATGTCCTTAGGTTAGTTAGGTTTAACTAGTTCTAAGTTCTAGGGGATTAATGACCTCAGTAGTTGAGTCCCATAGTGCTCAGAGCCATTTTGAACCACTGAGAGTTTTGCCGAACTGGAAGAGGTCTTAGAGGGGCACTTTGCCATTTAATCCATGCGTTTGTCAATATCGCATCACCCTGTGGTCAATCCAGAAGACGATACAAAATAGGAGCTCTCAGAACGCATAAGCACCCACAGCAGCTTTGGATCATCTTCAAATTTCGCCGAATGGTTGTGAATGGTCCCTAGTGGCTCCAAACTGTAAACGAGAGTAAAAAATTGCAGTCGCGCTGTGATCCAGACGGATGTGATTACCCCACAATATCAGAGAACGATTGAAATGCCTGAGGGTGTCAGCCGGCCGAGGTGGCCGAGCGGTTCTAGGCGCTACAGCCTGGACCGCTACGGTCGCAGGTTCGAATCCTGCCTCGGGCATGGATGTGTGTGATGTCCTTACGTTTAAGTAGTTCTAAGTTCTAGGGGACTGATGACCTCAGAAGTTGAGTCCCATAGTGCTCAGAGCCATTTGAACCTTTTTTTTTTTTTTTTTTTTTTTTTTTTTTTTTTTTTTTTTGAAACCGCGCTTAGTAGGCCTATTATGAGAAGCAGCGTGGAGGGTAAAGAGATGAATACACTAAACAGATTCAGAAGGATGTAGGCTGCAGTAGGTACTGGGAGATGAAGAACCTTGCACAGGATAGAGTAGCATGGAGAGCTGCATAAACCAGTCTCAGGACTGAAGACCACAACAACAACAAGGGATAAAGAAAGAGAAAATTAAAATGACTCTGACAGTGACTGTTAGGAAAGAGCAGAATACACGAGGGCTATTCGGAAAGTAAGTTCGCAAAATGGAAACCGCTGTGGAAATCAAAAATGTTTTATTTGCAACAGTTGGCCACACCTTCCAGCTACTTCTCTACACACTCGCTGCTTCGACTCGGACATTTGTCGTAGCGTTGTGCCAGCCTTTCAATACTCTCGTCAGAGAAGGCAGCCGCCTGTGCTTTCCGAAAATACACTGCGCTGGTCTACAGCTCGATGACTGTGCTGAAGTGTTGCCTTCAAAGCTAGCGGTTCATGTGAGCAGAGATGAAACTCGGGTACAGCCAGCTACGCGCTATATTGTCGTTGATCAAACAATTCCCATCGAAAACGCTGCAGGAGCATCTTCACTGCCCCTGCAGAGTGCGGCCGAGAATAGTAGTGAAGAAGGAATCGAATGACAGTTGTGTTATATGGGCTGCATGACATCAGGTAAAATCTCTCACCAGGCCCTCAAACTCAGTGGGAGACGCTATTTCACAGTCATCTTTACGTGCTTAATATGCACTCCGAACTGAAAGGAGAAACATGACACGATCGACAGTCATACTAGAGACGCTGCCCAACGAATTTGCGCAAAGCCTCATTGGATTTTGACATTGGTTTTCATTTCGCGACCGATCGGAACTTACTTTACGAAGACCCCTCGTAAATAGAGAACTCTGCCGACAAGTGGTAGGGGAAACATGTGGGGAGGGGGGGGGGGGGACGAGAATGTGCTGCACAGATTAGGGGAAGATGGCTATTGTGATATAAAGTGGTCCATTAGATGTCTTTTGAGGTTTGGAAGGAATTTAATCTCTCTGCATTTTGGGGAAGATTGTTCTAAAGTTGGATTCCTAATAGAGAAAATGGCAGTGTTATACGCTGGTAAAAAGAAGAGGATTTTTACTTCCTTGAGGACAGGAGTAGTAGAGCAAAGCCTGCATCACCCCACTCTGCATTGTTACCAAATTTATTCAAAATGGCGGATCCTAGAGACGGCCATTAATGTGGCAACGTTGCACTGACATTATTGTGGGAAGTTCCTTTTTTGGTGGGAAAAACGGCCAAATTGGGATACCTCCACTAACCACCCTCTCTCCTCTCCTATCCCCATCCCTATCCCCATCCCTATCCCCTCCCCCCCCCCCTCCCCTATCGCCGGCCAGAGTGGCCGAGCTGTTCTAGGCGCTACAGTCAGGAACCGTGCCATCGCTCCGGTCGCAAGTTCGAATCCTGCATCACACATGGATGTGTGTGATGTCCTTAGGTTAGTTAGGCTTATGTAGTTCTAAGTTCTAGGGGACTGATGACCTCAGATGTTAAGTCCCATAGTGCTTAGAGCTATTTGAACCATTCGAACCTCCACTATCTGGAAATTGGTGGGAAAAGGACTCAGTGTGTGTGTGCTGGGCTCCTTGACAGGCCAGATGCAAGTCTTTATTTTGTATGCAACGTTTAAATAAACAATTAGAGTTGTCATAGACACTAGCTTCATCCAGTGAGATCACCGTGAGGTCTGGAATCTAACTGACATACTTCATAACACCACAACCAGAGGGTACTGTCTCCCCTCCTGTGATATAATCAGTGTGTGTGTGCTGGGCTCCTTGACAGGCCAGATGCAAGTCTTTATTTTGTATGCAACGTTTAAATAAACAATTAGAGTTGTCATAGACACTAGCTTCATCCAGTGTGATCACCTTGAGGTCTGGAATCTAACTGACATACTTCATAACACCACAACCAGAGGGTACTGTCTCCCCTCCTGTGATATAATCCAAGATAGTGGTCTGGAGAAAAGATGACAGGAAATTCTTCCTGTCTGTGTCTAGCTGTTGGACAGGGAAGATGTACTTAATTGTTTACTGTGTGTACTATATGTTCAATGGATAAGATTTCTGTGCTAGAGAAGGAGTTTAATGGGTATATTAGCTGCAATCGTGAAGCTGATGACTGTGTTGATAGCCACCTGTGCAATGTCTGGAAATCAATAATATTTGGTGAAAATGAATAGGTTCATCAAACAATGAAGATGCAGCAGGATTACGCTAAGTTACACTTCGCAACTCACGCTGATAAATACGTATGCTGTAACAGTAGATCATTCAATAAAAGTCCTGTCAGTTTTCCGAAGCCCAAGAGACAAGACGTTCTCCCCAAAGTCTCCATGCCCTGCTGGGAGAGAGGCCACACACTGGGCTCACAGTACTGCTGTGCGATAGGTGCAGGGGCCGTCACATACTTCCTGTCATTTTGGAGATACCCGCAGCCTTCCTCCTTCCCATCTCCAGCGCATGGATACCTGTTGTCGTTGAACATGAACTGCTACAGAAGTTATTACACCTCGTGTTTAAACAATGTACGGAACACTTTCACATACATAACTTCAAGCTGTCACAAGAACTAACTGTACCACTGCACATAGAGAGAGTGAGAGAGAGAGAAAGAGAGAGAGAAATTTCAGGGTCCTACAGCTGCTGTGGTGTTCATCACTTTCTTGAAATGATGAGTGGGCTTAGTTTATCATGAAGACTGCTGGAGTCAGGGACGTTATTTTCCTCACTTCTCGAAGCACAGACAGGTGTCTAGGCACAGAAGGAAAAATCAGAACAATTACACAAACAGAATTCGAAGCACTGTCCTACACATGAAAAATGGCTGAAATTTTCGATGACCAACAGCTGCTGATCTGCTAATGCTCTAAAGCCACAATGACTGTTGAGGGAAAACATCCCACATGTCCAGACTAGAGGAGGATGGTCTGCCTGGACTTGTCTCTGAACACTTGAGCAAATATTACATTGCATGAATCTCAGACGTCACATACATGCTTGCCCGATACACGATGTGAGTGCCCTCAGTGGACCATGGTTATTCTCGAACTGGTGTAAAAACGTTGGGCTGGTTCCTCCTGGCACAAACGATTTTCTGGCCCTGACCTGCTTGCTTGCTTCCATGTTTTCGACAGCCATCACTACACTCTTGGATTAGAACAATATTTATTTTCACATGGCTTGCCAGAATATCATACCATTAAGTTCGCAGTATCAACCACGTAGTAGTATGCTACCGATCGCATGCACATCATAATTCACAAGATAAACAGTGGCAATTATATCTCTAGAATCCTGAAATTTTAGCGAGGGTGGTGAGGTGGCACCTGCTGCAAACCATTGAATAACTAGAAACTTATCTCGACCACAAAGATATTTGCGTGAAAACTCGAAAATAAGAGAAACAGGTAGTTCCACTCTTACTTTTTAACTAATACCTATGTCAATGGAATATCATCCTTGTACTTTTACAAAGTTAACTAAGATGTTTCTAATGTTTAGAGAACTAGCAAACGTCCCTTACACCTGTCTTTCACCATCTAGGTGCACACAACATACGTGACAATCGATGTGCTCTCAACCAAATAAAGAGGGGAAATACGTAGAAGCAGTCAACCAGTCAGTTTACATGGAAGGGAATAATTGTCCAGCACAAACACATGTCTATATTGAATCTTCTCAAATTTCCACAGAGAACACATTCGATCATGAAGGCTGCCCAACACTTACTTAGTATTAGTTTACCATTCACCCACCTAAAGAGCGACTCGGTTAAGTCAGATGCATTCTTGTACCCCAGCATTCTTGCTCCCCACATGTCGGACAGAATTGTCCAAGAAAACCAACCACATATATACACTCCTGGAAATGGAAAAAAGAACACATTGACACCGGTGTGTCAGACCCACCATACTTGCTCCGGACACTGCGAGAGGGCTGTACAAGCAATGATCACACGCACGGCACAGCGGACACACCAGGAACCGCGGTGTTGGCCGTCGAATGGCGCTAGCTGCGCAGCATTTGTGCACCGCCGCCGTCAGTGTCAGACAGTTTGCCGTGGCATACGGAGCTCCATCGCAGTCTTTAACACTGGTAGCATGCCGCGACAGCGTGGACGTGAACCGTATGTGCAGTTGACGGACTTTGAGCAAGGGCGTATAGTGGGCATGCGGGAGGCCGGGTGGACGTACCGCCGAATTGTCAACACGTGGGGCGTGAGGTCTCCACAGTACATCGATGTTGTCGCCAGTGGTCGGCGGAAGGTGCACGTGCCCGTCGACCTGGGACCGGACCGCAGCGACGCACGGATGCACGCCAAGACCGTAGGATCCTACGCAGTGCCGTAGGGGACCGCACCGCCACTTCCCAGCAAATTAGGGACACTGTTGCTCCTGGGGTATCGGCGAGGACCATTCGCAACCGTCTCCATGAAGCTGGGCTACGGTCCCGCACACCGTTAGGCCGTCTTCCGCTCACGCCCCAACATCGTGCAGCCCGCCTCCAGTGGTGTCGCGACAGGCGTGAATGGAGGGACGAATGGAGACGTGTCGTCTTCAGCGATGAGAGTCGCTTCTGCCTTGGTGCCAATGATGGTCGTATGCGTGTTTGGCGCCGTGCAGGTGAGCGCCACAATCAGGACTGCATACGACCGAGGCACACAGGGCCAACACCCGGCATCATGGTGTGGGGAGCGATCTCCTACACTGGCCGTACACCACTGGTGATCGTCGAGGGGACACTGAATAGTGCACGGTACATCCAAACCGTCATCGAACCCATCGTTCTACCATTCCTAGACCGGCAAGGGAACTTGCTGTTCCAACAGGACAATGCACGTCCGCATGTATCCCGTGCCACCCAACGTGCTCTAGAAGGTGTAAGTCAACTACCCTGGCCAGCAAGATCTCCGGATCTGTCCCCCATTGAGCATGTTTGGGACTGGATGAAGCGTCGTCTCACGCGGTCTGCACGTCCAGCACGAACGCTGGTCCAACTGAGGCGCCAGGTGGAAATGGCATGGCAAGCCGTTCCACAGGACTACATCCAGCATCTCTACGATCGTCTCCATGGGAGAATAGCAGCCTGCATTGCTGCGAAAGGTGGATATACACTGTACTAGTGCCGGTATTGTGCATGCTCTGTTGCCTGTGTCTATGTGCCTGTGGTTCTGTCAGTGTGATCATGTGATGTATCTGACCCCAGGAATGTGTCAATAAAGTTTCCCCTTCCTGGGACAATGAATTCACGGTGTTCTTATTTCAATTTCCAGGAGTGTACTTCGCCACTAACTGAATGCTGGCGATACCAAACAATACTAAGCGAAAATCCGTGATGGATGGACATGTCTCATGTGTTTCTCTTGCGAATGGTACCACTGTGTCTTGGGAAGAGAGACGTAATCGTCCTATAGGCCACCAAATGTTAAAAACAAAATGGTTCAAATGGCTCTAAGCACTATGGGAATTAACATCTGAGGTCATCAGTCCCCTAAGACTTAGAACTATTTAAACCTAACTAACCTAAGGACATCACACACATCCATGCCCAAGGCAGGATTCGAACCTGCGACCGTAGCAGCAGCGCGGTTCCGGACTGAAGCGCTTAGAACCGCTCGGTCACCACGGCCGGCTGTTAAAAACACGATAGCAACTGTTGTGTTACTGTCTCCCTGCATAAAAAGCAGTCTTGGTTCTACAGGCACACACAAGTATCGCTAACGATATCCATGTTAAAAACTATACTAGCTTTATAAGTCGAGACATAGTATTGTTTCCAAATGAAGTGGGTGTCAACACAAATACCATGACACTGAATATATATGGTGATCGCCGGGGTGTGTGTACCAACAGACAAAGTGCGGGTGCACATCGCAAGTAGTGTAAGCTCGTAATAAAATCACCGAATTCAGAAACTGATTCGGCTAAGGAACATTCTATTAAGCTGGTATTAGCAACTCCCTCACACCACCGCTAGATATTTCTCCAGTATTTGTAACGCACTCTATCCCAATGCCATGTCACAGGTTCTGCGATATATCTACTGTGTTATAGGCAAGGGAGGATGATGGTTGATTGAGAATGATCGCATACAGTAGATCTTTCCAGATCTATAGTGTTACGCTTTCTGATAGATATGCTGTCTGCGATTTGGAATCAACTCTTTCCATTCAACCACATACCCTCGTTGGATCCTATGGAGATGTCTTTTAGTGATTACAGCCATTAGTGAATCATATTCGTATCTCGAAGCGAGTCACCTTTTCGAACCTATCTGCTACAGTAAAACTCCAGTGTGTTTTTTTAAACAGTCCCTCTGTATCTTGTAACTTTTAAACACTCTCTGCTCTTCCATCTGTGCAGCTTTGTCCATCTGATCGTTCCACCTTAAGTCGGATATGGGCAGAAGTAGGAGAGTGCTATATATACCACCTTCTGCAATCCATGTAGAAACGGTGAGCTGAGTTAGTGTGACAGAACCGTATATTGACCACTCTGTGGAAATGGGAGCATGTTGTGGTAGCAGCACCAACCGTTTACAATGTGAAACGGCAACACAAAACGAAGCTTTCTCCTGCAGCACGAGGTAGTAGTAGGAAAAGACAGTACAAGCAGTTATGGGAACTGGGAGAAGGATGAGGATTTTGCTACTGCATTGCGATGCGTCTCTAAACTACGTACAGGTACCAGAGTCCAAAGAAGATATGCATCCCTCAGGTTGCATTCACGCCTGTCACCCAAGCATTCTCTCTGTCATCGCTATTTTGTACCATCCAACAGAGAAGATTTTAACGTGTCCCTGTCTTCGGATATACACTATACGTATCAGAAACAAATATCGTCAGTGTGCTGGCATCGAGCATATGTGGCGACCCTATTAAATACACAGGCATTGATCCATGATCCAGTAAGTGATTGAAGCCATCTGCACAGACAAATGTAAAGTGTCATCACCTGTACTGGAGGGAGATCATATCCCTCAGATAATTAATCACTAGAGAGTGTCCCTTTGTTGTTGTTTCCTGCTGTAACACATCCAAGCAGTGTGTGACTACACCTTTGTACACCACCTTACTTTTTTTCCCACCATGACTTCAAGGTCTCCGTCTGGTTCTAAACTGACATTAACATGTTTTGATCCATTGGCTCTCACAGAAAACCGGACATCGTGCAGTGTAAATTATGCTGCTGCTCCCACAACACATGCACAGGATGACTGAAGAAAAAGACATCACAACATATGCAAACCAGAAGAGTTTTGCGGCATTGTGGAGAATTGCCGAACAGCTGCGTGGATTGATGACCTCTACATTCAAACTCATCTTTCACAGTGACAGGATAGCAAATGACTATGTCCCATTTTGACTGATTCCTCATATTGAGGTCATGTACATGATCATTGTTCTGGTGCTAGCCATTCCCGGATGATGTTGCCCCTCCACCAAGAAGAGTCTTATATGGTAATCACCAGCATACCAGTGGATGGATGGGATGGAAAGAGACACCGTCAATGTACTGTGACAAGCATCAAATTTGATTGTTCGATCAATTTTAGCAATTTTACCAGTTTTTTTCAATGCCGACCAGTGACACGGCAGCATGCTTCCCAGTTTCTGTATCACTAAACCACCCCTCCACTACTTTGCGAGTACCATTGTGAATGTAGATAGGTGACTGTGCAGTATGTTCATTCATGGTTAATTCTCAAAGAAATATTCCGAAGTATACCAGACAGCAATTTACACATTTATAGCACTTCGATCATAGTGGGTTGAAAGGGTACAGTACCGCCCGACATTGAAAATAGGCACAACATTCTTCGTTATTCTTGTCAGAACAACATTTTTTTTTTCTAATAATAACTCAATTTCAATTAATACAGCGAAGCCGGATACCAGTGTGGGAAAGAATGACAATTTATTTATTTAATTGATCACATGTGCACTCCCACAAAATACATCCCTACATCCAGTTTGGTGAGATCTGTGAAATGAATGAATGTATGGTCGTCTGCTAACCGCAGATAGTGAATGTGAATATATGATCATCTTTGAGACGATCCTTTGGTCACCTTTGGTGGAACCAAAGAGATGAAACTTACCGGAGCTTTGAGCGCCTGAAATGTGGCTGACCAATACAGTAGCAAGGTGCTCCCCCACTTCGGCAGAGGTGCGAGAGGACCTGAAGAACGGCCATATTTTCAGCACTCTGCCGCTTGATCTAGTGCTGGTAAGACCTGTCTTAGGTGTGCTCCGTAAAGACAAAAGAGTGGAGACATGGTATGCGTGTGAAATACTTAAGAGTAGTTTGAAATAATAATTTCTCTATTTCAGGAACTTTTGTGGGGAGAATTAAATGTCAGGCAGGTAATATTAAGGGGGCCGTAGTAATCTTTGGAAGTGACCAACGGTCACAATGAAACCACGTGTAGCAATAAGTTGAAATACTTCCGAGTGCTTAAGTTAAGCTGAATTACTAGCATGCGTACTATAAGTTGAAATATTTAAGAAATGGCGTGTGCAGGACTTGAAATTAGAGACGAGTACTTCCACGTGGTGAGTACTGTTTGAGTCTCAATCTGTGTATGAGACAAAGGATAAAGAGAAGTACTCGTCCATGGTATCAGTTGAGGACTCGCGTGTGTGATGAATATGTTCTTAATATTACTTTGCGTGTTATGTTTCCGTGTGACGCTTGATTCAAACTATAATACTCTGAGAGAGAAGCAAGGTAAGTCAGCCATCTATCCAGCAACGCCACTTGGTTTGCATTGCACAGGAAGACGTGCATATATCCTCCAGAGTTCGTGGTAGGAAAGAAAAGTTACGAAGTGGGGCAGTGTCGTGTGAAACTGGGATAAATACTAATTGAAGTGGGAAAGCTGAAAGTGATGTGATTATAACGTTGTGACTATTCTTTGTATTGTATGTTGCCAGTGTGATGTATTTCATGAAATTTAATTATGTGAGGTTGGCATGGGAGAGTAACAAGATAGTTTCAGAGGCAGTGGGTTATGCATGTTCCTTTTTGTACCACTCGGTCTGGAGGAAATTTTCGTGATGTGATTCTCTATCTTATGGTCTCGTAATTATTTAACGCTACAGTGCACTTTCTGGATAGGATGTTGGATCTTTTTCTATATCTCACACTTCGACTCTCACATCACAGGGAATTCTGAGATACTGCAAACCTTATGTAGACACTGTGTGTGTGACGGGAGGGGGGGAGGGGGGGGGGGGAGCGTGCGTGGATGTGCACATGCACAGAAGAGAATGTGGTCTGTTCATGGAGTGTAGGACAGTGTGTGATTTCAAAGGACAACACTTCAGCTATACCCTGCCATTACCTTCTTGGGCCGGCTGGAGTGGCCGTGCGGTTCTAGACGCTACAGTCTGGAACCGCGTGACCGCTACGGTCGCAAGTTCGAATCCTGCCTCGGGCATGGATGTGTGTGATGTCCTTAGGTTAGTTAGATTTAAGTAGTTCTAAGTTCTAGGGGACTGATGACCACAGCAGTTAAGTCCCATAGTGCTCAGAGCCATTTGAACCATTACTTTCTTGGTACTGATCCCAGGCACTAGAACAATACTTTGAAATCGATAGTATAGTTTATTTACATAAAAGCTTCAAACTCTGACTGTCTTGATCTCCATCATGCATAAAAACCACATGTTTTCTTCTCTCCTGTTTCTTCTTCTCCTCCTTAACCATCTGTTATATCATCGCAACACTTTCATATCTACTGCTAGACACCAGTAAATGGTACAAACACCTCGACATGAGCGCATCCGGAGAGATTTTGTGGTCATGGATGGGTGCCGGGGGTAAGATTGGTGCAGGACAGTAGTTACAGACTCGAAACACTCTGTTCCTTCACAAGACGTGGAATGTAGCGGTGTACTTGTGGTCAGCTGCAGATTAAATCAGTGACAGTGCTGCAGGGAGGACTGGTCAGAAACAATGCGAGGAGATGTTTAAATCTCTAACTGTCTTGATCTCTATGTGTAAAGTTTGCAGTATCTCAGAATCCCCTGTCACTGACGTAGAATCACTGCAGTTACGGAACTGAAGGGTTGATTTATGGATGACATGCTTTGTAAATCAGTCCATTCTGTAATTGGCATGGCTGAATGTCGACGATCACAGGTATTGTGGAAACACATTTGTAGCTGAACAAGTCACTCTCATCCCACCTGATTGGTTCTAGGCAGTTCAGCAGCAAGCCACGCCTTAATCCATAACTGCCCATTCATTCGCTCCGCTCACATCATGCCACAAGTCATCAAAGATTCGACATTGACCATCATTCAACCCTTCAGACGTCACACTTTAAACAGTTGCTCATACCTCACATTATTGTTATTATTACGATTTCAAGTTCACACATGGTGTACCACGATAGCAATGCCTCCCATGACACCAGAGGTTGATTTTGGTCAGACGGCTGTAAGACATACCAGCTTTCTTAATAATTGTGCCTCCCCTTCAACGTAGGAGGAGGAAGTGTCTCACAAACTCAGTCCACAAGAAAGCATAAGTCTCTTATATGAACAACCTCTGAAATTTTATTGGTAGCGTTCTGGTTCACCATGTATAATCCAAGTTTTACCAAGCAAACCGCTTTACAGTAAGTAGTCTAATGCGTAACCACCTACAATAGTTATTAATTGTAAATGATGGTATCTTATAACTACGTTTAAAGCAATATGTGAACCCTGCCTGTACATTTGTAATAGCTTCTTTTCTCTTTTTTACCAGTAGCGGTTTTTTTATATCCACCCTTTATGGCATTCATTAAATACCCAAGTTTTTCATGTACCATCTTTGTTGGAATTAGTGTTAAGGACCGCCACGTAGTTTACAGGTTAAAATTCTATGCAGGCAGAACACAGTTTATTAGCTTTTCTGGCTCATGTGATGATTCAACGGCTTGCACAAATATCATTACTTGTAACCACCCCATCTAAAAGGGGTAGTTGCTCTCACTTATAAAGCAACTAGTACGAAGTCACTTTCTACGTTGGAAAGTTAATTATCTCTCTCTCAGGTAACCGCTGTATTTTATACGTCTTTTAAATCTGGAATGCGCCAACCAGCAATGTTATAACTATAGTGACATAACAACTGTATTTTCGATTGAGAGAGATTGGTTGGGAAGATATCAAACCAATTTGCTCACAATACAGATGAAAGGTATAAGAAAATCAGTAAGAGCGTCCATCGATTATTTACTTTCATATACTATGCAGAGCAAAGGATCTGAAAGGGCGGGAGACTTCCTCTTGTGGCAGCCATCGCAGGATTTTCGTCGCCCTCCCCGAGCGATGCTAGTGGCATGCCACTTCCGCCCCATCCCAGGCGCAAGTCGGAAGTTTCACGTCAGTATTTTCACAAAAGCTCTTGTGGGGGAAGGGTTTCCAGACTAGGCTGACCAATGACAGTTCAGTCTGAGGGCTGATTTCCTTATACAGCTTCAAGCAGCTCAGTTCTAGTAGAGATGGGACCAAACATGGAACGAATATCAGTTTGTAAGTCTGGCAGTAATTATTCACTTAAGAAGAGCAGCATGATGAATACATTCCTATATAGTTTTATGAAATTGATTGTATTTCACTCATTTTCTTTTTCCAGCCCCTTGCAGACTGGTAGGGGATTGTGGGAGAGTGATTCCTGTGACGAGAGTGGACACACTGTTTCCACTGCCGAAGCAGTCGATTTCCCGTTTATCGAATAGTTGCTCCGATATATATAATTATGATTTTGATTTCCGATGTAATGTTGAGTTTTACTGTTATCTGGAGGATGGGATGAAGTATTTGCTGATATTGATGACCTCTTGGTGATGATCACAGATGATGACACCCCAAATACAGCCCACCTACAGAGATGAGTGAGTACATGAATCTGTTTACAAATTGATATTGCGTGTATGGTAATGGTCATGTTCAGGTCGGGAAAATCTGCAGTAGGCGAACACTGAGCGCTCTTGCTCTATCGAACAATTCATTGATGATAATGATAAGTTTCTGTTTAATCCCAGCGCTTCTGTGATTTTAATGGTTATCCACAGCGACGTGGATGGGATTGAGTGGTGTAGTCCATATGATAACCTATTTCTCTTAGAGTGTTTTTCATTCAGTTATTTCAGTACAGAATAGATTGTGCGTGTCTTTGTACTGAAGTAAGAATGCAATCTCCATATATGTGAAACAGTCGTAGGAAAGAATATACATAATGTACAGATGTATCAGTGCAGTATTCAAATTGTAATGGAGCGATGTGGTTCATACGCACAACCAGTTATCTGCAAGGAAGACACATTACTCTACAACCCGCCAAGCGAGGATAAGACTTTAAAGTGTCAACTGTCTCCATTCTTGGTCTGTAGCTGGTTACTAACGAATATAGTAGAGCAAAGTAAAGCGAGTCAAATAAGTATGTAGAAGCATTCGATTACAGTGTTTTTGAACAATATTCTATTTTGTCTCACTGCTTACTGTAAACTTTAAAATCTCATACCCTCCCACTCGTAGTGTAAATTATGTTTCTGTTATTATTATTATTAATGTTGTTGTTTTTGTTGTTATTTGCAGTGGACATACAACTTGAGAAGGAGGAGGAGGAGGAGAAGGAAGTGGTGGTGGTGGTGGGGATGGTGGTCGAGTCAGCCCTCCAGCGGTAATGAATACCTGTGTGGTGGTGGTGGTGTGGGTATTGTATGTGAATCAGTATGTATTGACTGAGTTTAATTAAAATTATTTTTTGTGCTAGACATGTGTTCTTGCTGTACACTCTGTCAGACCGTTTGCTTTGTACAGTAAATGAAAGAAAATAGTCGATGGACGCGTTTATTGATGTTCTGCACCTGTAATCAGCAGTGTGAGCAAATTGCTCTGATGTCGTCCCAGCCGATCTCTCTCGATCGAAAATGCATGTGTTCTGTCACTAACGTTTTTCCATTGCTGGTGTGTACATTCCCGACTTAAATGACGTATAAAATCCAGCTGTTTCCTGAGAGAGAGAATATTGACTTTCCAACTTAGAAAGTGACTTTGTTCTAGTTGCTTTATAATCGACAGCGATTACCCTTTCGAAATGTGATGGTTACAAGGAATGATATTTGTGCAAGCCGTTCAATCGCCACCCGAGTCAGAAAAGCTTGTAAACTATGTTCTGCGTGGATAGTATTTTAACCTGTAAGCTACCTGGAAATTCTTAACACTGATTCCAACAAAGGCGGTATATGAAAAATGGCATTTCCAGATTAAGGGGCTCCGGAACGCCCTATACTTGCAATTTTAAAATAACGCTTATAAATTACATCTTTCCTCACAAAGTATTTGAGGTAGGAAGTTGAACTTTTTACAGATTGTTTATTGGAATATGGGCTACAACTTAACACAGGGATTTTACATAATTTTAGTTCAGTTATTAAAGATGATTTTTTTTCAATTGTAATGAAAATTCACAACATTTTTTTTGCAATTTTTTATTTATATATTCAAAAATATACAGTTTTTTGGAAAAAGGCTGTGTTAAATTATGCAGAAGGTACTGTGTAACATTTACTGAAAGTTTGAAACAAATATGTTTGGAAGATCCTTAGAAAACATGTAATTAGTATGAGAAAATAAAAGTTTTGGGAATCGAGCGACAAAGATTGGATTAACTTTTTAGTGCATTCCAGGTCCATAGGATGGATTATCTTCATCCTCTGCAAACTCCTCCTCCAGCTTCCTCTTGTTCCTCCTCCTGTTTACTCTTGCTTGTATTTCTAGACTCTTTACAGCCCTGTCTTCAGCCCGAAGGCGTTCCTTGTTTAAAGCAAGCATCGCTCGTACCATGTTAGAACCTATCTTCATTCCCATATTTCTAAATACCTTGCACCTTACAATGTTGCCATCATTGAAAGTCGCAACAGCATCATACACACCAAAGTGAAGTGTTTCTATTCCAACAAATACAGTCTTGGGGATTCTCGACCATATAACACCATTTACACTTTCATTGGGGTTTTGAGTTTTTCCGTGAATACACTTTTTCAACAGTTCAGGTGCTGCTAAGTCTCTGAAAATAGGTTTTATCACCTCCATTATTGCATGAGGCAGACTATGCTTATGAGTGTACACTTCACCAGTTAGCAATCCTTTGTTATATTTACACCAACTGTCTTCTTCTTTGGGACACAAGCTATGTTGGGGATTTTCATCGGTTGAAGAAGTATGAAAAAAAAGAGCCCAAACAGCCTTCTTCATTTCGTCGACACTTTGTGTATTTTGCCTAATAGCCATTCCATAATAGTTCTGTATTTTGTCAATTACGCTGTCAGTTAACCTTCCCTTCCCATCCAACCCTTTACCATCACTGAGTTTTTGTTTTTTGTACGAAGCTTTCAGTCGCCGAAGTCTTGTTCCCATTCGCTTCTGTACGTGTCCAATACACTCAAATTTCTGCACTACAACATCATCACCATAGGGCTTCAGTCCTTGAACATGTTTGAAACTTTTAGAATCACCGTCACCAAGGTAATTAACATGTCGCACTTTATCACATCCCTCAGAACGCTGGAATATACTGGCCACACCAGCCACTTCCATTCCTCCACTACTGCCACTATAGTTAGCTTTGCAATTATTTTCATGTGTACCTTTATATTTTTGTGGACATCTACAATACTTTGATATTACTGCTACATCTAAAACTTTCCCTGTATACATACTGGTGGCAGATACTACACCATAAAGAGATGTGTGTCCCCTTTTATGCCAGGTACCATCGAACGCTGCAGTCAAATCTCTGTTACCATTATTTTCCATTACTGCCTCCTCCACAGCGTTCTTCATAGATTCTATACAGACATCTTCTACTTTAGACCCTATTAATTTATTATAGGTCGTAAACTTGGTTGGGGGATTTGGAAGGTTCATGATGCCACAGAAAATTGCACCTGCAGTAGCACCCTTACCAACTGAACGCAAGGAATAAACAAATCTAATGTTGTGTTCGTGGATTTTGCTACCATTTTCTTCAGTTGCAGTTACTGCAACACTGTTCCAAAAGGTGGTCATGTATGAACACTTATCACATTTCAGTTGTATTTCACTAGCAAGTCCTACGTGCTTTATTATGGAGAGTTCCAGACCAACTTCACTACAATGAATACATCTTACACAGTTTGAAAAAATTCCTTTGAGAACCGACATATCAAATATTTCATTCACATCCGATTCGCCCATAAAACATTCATAGTTTTCACTCATTGAACCAAGCTTCTTCTGTGAAGTATCTTCTTTCCCACTTTGACTGCTATGGGCAGGTGTACTTGAGAGGTTAGGTTCACTCACTTGGTTATCGTCTTTATTGTTTACAGTAATAACACATACCTTTGGCTTTCCAACATTTCTCCTTTTCTTAAAAGCCTTCAGAGGATTTCTAATAACTTTACTTTTACTCATTATTATACTTCAACAAAACAGAGACTCAAGAAACAGAATTAATTACGAATATTTTCGAGATAACGACAGAGTAAATAAACATGAAACAATCGACGATCACACCAGCGATATATATTGAACCATCACAGGTTAGCCACAACACATACTTTATCTCACATCACTAAAATGTACCTGATGAACACGGACGTTAATAATAACACAATTTGACAGCAGTTTAACAGCGCAACAGTGGGTCACGCCCATGTAGAACACATTTAAAAAAAATTTAAAAATATTTGTAGTCTTCGGAATTGAATAAATTATATATCCATTAAAAGGTAATAGTCTGCAGATTCAGAAAACGCAAAAAAGTAAAAATTGAACTTTTCATGATTTTGAGCCTTTCCGGAGCCCCTTAAGGCGGGAGCTGCTGCTGGACAGCCTCTGAACCAGTCAGGCGCATGTAAGTGTCCTGTTCAGCTGTGGATATGTTACCACGATCCCTGTGATCATCGGCATTCAACCATGACAACTACAGAATGGATTGATTTGCAAAGGCCCCATCCATAAATTGTGTGTTTTGTGTTGGGTCGTGTGTTTTGTGTTTTGTGCGGTTTGTGTGCGTAGTGTGCGTTGTGTGCATTGTGCGCATTGTGTGCATGGGTGCCGTGAGTAAAATTGGTGTGGGACAGCAGTTACAGACTCGCATTACTCTGTACCTTCGTGAGATGTGGAATGTAGCGGTCTACTTCTGGTAGATATAGCACTCTCCTACTTCTGTCCAGTTGCGACTTAAGGTGGAACGATCAGACGGGCAAAGCTGCAGAGAGGGAAGGGCAGAGAGTGTGTAACAGTTACAAGATGCTGAGGGACTGTCTAAAAAAACCACGTTGGAGTTTTACTGTTGCAGATAGGTTCGAAAAAAGTGACTCGCTTCAAGATATGAGAGTGCCATGAATATGATTCACTAGTGGCTGTAATCATTGAAAGACATCTCCATGGGATCCAACGAGGGTATGTGGTTGAATGGAAAGAGTTGATTCCAAATCGCAGACAGCATTTCTACCAGAAAATGTAACATTATAGATCTAGAAAGATCTACTGTATGTGATCATTCTCAATCAACCATCATCCTCCCTCATCTATAATACACAGTAGATATATCGCAGAACCTGTGACATGGCATTGGGATAGAGTGCGTTACAAATACTGGAGAAATATCTAGCGGTGGTGTGAGGGAGTTGCTAATACCAGCTTAATAGAATGTTCCTTAGCCGAATCAGTTTCTGAATTCGGTGATTTTATTACGAGCTTACACTACTTGCGATGTGCACCCGCACTTTGTCTGTTGGTACACACACCCCCGCGATCACCATCTATATTCAATGTCATGGTACTTGTATGGAAGTAACATCCTATCTCGACTTATAAAGCTTTTATAGTTTTTAACATGGATATCGTTAGCGATAATTATGTGTGCCTGTAGAACCAAGACCGCTTTTTATGCAGGGAGACAGTAACATAAGTGTTGCGATCGAGTTTTTAACATCTGGTGCCTTGCAAGACGATTACGTCTCTCTTCCTAAGACACAGTGGTACCATTCGTAAGAAAAACGAATGAGACATGCCCATCCATCGGATTTTCGCTTAGTATTGTTTGGTATCGCCAGCATTCAGTTAGTGGCGAAGTATTTTACTTAGTAGGGAATGTGTAATAGATTCATTGCGATCAGCGGGCTTATAAATTTGTGTACTGTGGTCAGTGTTCCGACAAGTGCAAAGAAAATGACTATGTCCTGTCATAAGGAAGGAATGGGTTTGATGTTGAAAATTGCAATAGTTGTAAGGGGGATGAAAGATCTTTTCACGTGGAAAGTATGTCCAATCATAAGGAGGGTATAGATTTTCGTATTTCCAGAGCCACAGCCATCAGGAGGGGGTAGTTGGTTGGTTGATTGTTGGGATTGGGAGAGGAGACCAAACAGCGAGGTCAGCAGTCCCGTCCTATTAGAGAAGGATGAGGAAGGAAATCAGCCATGCCCCTTCAAAGGAACCATCCCAGCATTTGCGGGATCGCCATCTTGAATAAGTTTGGCAACAATGCAGAGTGGGGTGACACCAGCTTTGTCCTACTGCTGACAGGGACTTGCACAGAGCTGTTCGGCTACTAATGTAAGAGTTAAAGACAAGTAAGAGGAAGGGCAGTAATTGAGAAGATGATAAAGATGGAGCATGATAGTCTGTACGCTTATCGCCACGTTGCCACGATAATTGTTCATAGATGGGAGTGATATGGTTGAAAATGCATATGTCTGAATGCATCATACACAAGCATTTATCACCAATTCGAGCGTGTGTGAGCTTTCACATGAAAGTTCTTGAAGAATAGCATCTCTATAGCCAAGTATGCAGAACAGAAAAAGTTTGACTTGTTAGTTTAGCTAATAAAAGATCCCAAAGTCGACAATGTCGAAACATTTGCTGAAATCCAAAATCACATAAGTGGTGGTGGTGGTTTTTGGGGGAAGGAGACCAGACAGCGAAGTCATCGGTCTCATCGGATTAGGGAAGGACGGGGAAGGAAGTCGGCCGTGCCCTTTGAAAGGAACCATCCCGGCATTTGCCTGGAGCGATTTAGGGAAATCACGGAAAACCTAAATCAGGATGGCCGGACGCGGGATTGAACCGTCGTCCTCCCGAATGCGAGTCCAGTGTTCACATAAGTCACCTCTTGTTCGTGCACAGCTTGTTCAGTCAATCAGCCACTTTTATAAGCACAGTTGTCGTGCTGTAATTTTGCTAGAAAGCAGACTGGTATTCATCTAAAGAGTTATTTGATGTTAAATAATCAGTAAGCTATTCGTGAACTATGTATTCTAAAGCCTTAGATAATGCTTGTGGAATGCAAATGGACTTGTAGTCAGAAGATTGTTTGGGAGATGCAGTTTTGTGTAATGGTTTTATGAGTCCCTGCTTCAGGTTATCGAGAAGTTGCTAGACGTTAAAAAAAGAGACTGTTATTTTGGGCAGCAGTGGATAGGTGAGAAAACTGATCATTTGTACTGTAATATTATCATGTCCTGCAGCTGCCATACGAATTCACACAATTGACTTCCTGACCGTGTTGGGGGTTGCAGCCTACAGAAAAAAATTTTCGTTTTTTCAAATGGTTCAAATGGCTCTGAGCACTATGGGACTTCACATTTGAGGTCATCAGTCCCCTAGAACTTAGAACTAGTTAAACCTAACTAACCTAAGGACATCACACACATCCATGCCCGAGGCAGGATTCGAACCTGCGACCGTAGCGGTCACGCGGTTCCAAACTGAAGCGCCTAGAACCGCACGGCCACTCCGGCCGGCCTTTTCGTTTGTACCAGTCACTAATACTTTAAGGGACTCAACGGTTTGCGCCCTTGTGTCTTGGTTAATTAAAGATGTCAGTTTGGTGAAATACTCATTTAGATAGTCAACAAAAAGTAGAGGCTGAACTGCAGATTTAGGTTTGCCTATTTGTAGACCTCGTAGATTTTTCCACAGGATGGCACGTCTGTGCTATTTCTCAGTTAGTGAGTGGAGACACCTTAACTTTGCATTTCTAACAGATTTACTAACTCAGCTGCGTAGCTGTTTGTGGGTGAGATGATTATTAGAGGCCGGCTGCCATTTGTATGCCTTGTGTACTGACACTCATAGGGTGCTCAAGGTGAACTGTAGGCCATGGTGCGGTTTTCCCCTTACAGTTTCCGTTTTTAGAGGAGCGTGTGAAAGAGTTGTGTTGCAAATCTTTCATTAATTCTAAGTGTGACTTCTGCCGCAGCAGGGTGGCTTTGTGTATATCTCAATTTGGTACACTGCCAGTCCCACACAGAGCCTATGGTGGGGAATGAGCGCCTGCCATCATTTATTTATGTTTTTATTTATTTTAGTGTTATATATTTTCACAGCCCTACTTCCTTTATCCATCCTGTATGAATGAAAAACGACCAAAAGAGAGCAGCTGAAAACTCGTTCCCGAACAGTGTTTGATAGCCTCGTATGATTTTATGAGGTATTGCCAACTCGAACTTCTGGGGACGATGACGTGGTCGAACCACCGTTTTTGTGATTTAAATACCATGCACTGTGGAGAGCAGGTGGTACCTGTCCTCCCCCCCCCCCACCCCCCCGCCCCCCTCCCGTGGCCTGGTCCTTATGTTAGTAAGGAGAGAGCCGTATGGTGCGTTCGCTTTCTGCCAGCTGGCCAGGTAATTTTCTGGGCAAAAGCCGGTAGCCATTATGTAGCCTTTTTCAGTTTTAAGCTCCAAATTGTAGCCTTTGGTACGGGTCATGTTAGGTCTTTGAAAGTTACATAGGTCTTAATACAATGAGGTGACTAAAGTGGTGCGATAGCGATATGCACATATACAGATGCCGGTAGTATCGCGTACACAAGGTGCAAAAGGACAGTACACTGGCGGAGCTGTCGTTTGTACTCGGATGATTCATGTGTAGAGGTTTCTGAGGTGATTATGGCCGCATGACGAGAATTAAGAGTTGGAGCTAGACGCATGGGACATTCCATTTCGGAAATCGTTACCGACTTGAATATTCCGAGATCCACAGTGTCAAGAATGTGTTAAAAAAGGCCACATTTGAGCTGTTACCTCTCACAAAGAACAACGTAGTGGCAGAAAGCCTTCACTTAACGGTCGAGAGAAGCGGCGTTTCCGTAGAGTTCTCTGTGCTCACAGACAAGCAACAAAGCGTGAAATAACCGTTAGAAATCAATGTGGGACGTGCTTTGGAAGTATCCGTTAGGACAGTGCGGTGAAATTTTGGCTTTAATGGGCTATGGCAGCAGACGACCGACGCGAGTGCCTCTGTTAACAATACATCACATGCAGCGCCTCTCCTGGGCTTTTGACCATACTGGTTGCACCCTAGACGACTGGAGAACCACGGCCTGGTCAGATAAGTCCCTATTTCAGTTGGTAAAAGCTGATGGTAGGATAAGCGTGTGGCGCAAACCCCACGAAACCGTGGACCCCAGTTGTCAACAAGGCACTGTGCAATCTGGTGATGGGTCCACAGTGGTGTGGGCTGTGTTTCCATGGAAAGGACTAAGTCTTCTGGATATTTAGCTACTTGGAGAAGATCTGCTGTCGTTCATGGATGTCATGTTTCCAAATAAAGATGGAATTCTTACGATTGACAATGCACCATGTCACCGGGCCACAGTGGTTTATAATTGGTCTGAAGAACATTCTGGACAATTGGAGCGAATCATTTGGTCACCCAGATCGAACATTTATGGGACATAATCAAGAAGTCAGTTCATGCGCAATATCCCGCATTGGCATCACTTACGCAGTTATGAACAGCCACAGAGGCAGCATGTCTCAATATTTCTGCAGGGGACTTCCAACGACTTCTTGAGTCCATGCCACGTTGAGTTGCTGCACTATGCTAGGCAAAAGGAGCTCCGACACAATATTAGGTGTTATAAAATTTTTGTTTCCTCAACGTATATTTCATGTGGAAATGTGTGTGAAACAAGGTAATTTTAACTAGTTTTTTTGTGAACCACATCTTTGTTGTTGTGAGCTTGTGACATCCAAGCAATTCTTACTCTGTCTCTTTTTCACAGTAGAACGAGAATAAAGTAGTTCTATGTGAGTTAATAAGCCCGCTGATATACAATTTTCGTGTGAAATCTCGTAATTTTAGCTTGCTCTCTTCTGGAACCACATCACTGCCATTGTGCCGCTAGAACAATTCTCAGTCGATTCCGTTTTGTAAGAAGCATAATAATATGCAAGTGGACGTACCTTAACTTTGGACCATTATCCAACAACGTGGTGATCACTTCATAAGTCGATGTTTTGGAGCCTGATTAGATAACTCAAAATGGTTCAAATGGCTCTAAGCACTATGGGACTTAACATCTCTCCCGTAGACATAGAACTACTTCAACCTGACTAACCTAAGGACATCATACACATCCATGCCAGAGGCAGGATTCGAGCCTGCGACCGTAGCAGCAGCGGGGTTCCGGACTGAAGCGCCTAGAATCGCTCGGCCACCGCGGCCGGCAGTACATAACTGCTAGGATCTTGTTTCAGCAGTACATCAATGGAAGGTTCGCTTTTTCTGTTTTAACTGCGTTATTTATCTTTCCTCCTCTATGCTCGTTATCGAAATTAATTTTTTAGATGACGCACGTCTGTGTACAAACGATATCAGATCCCACCATCAGCCTTGGTGTCCCAGCATCTGGTGCATGGTGAAGTTCATCAACTTAGTGGAAATCTACCGGAAATCTACGATAAAATGAATGTTCCCTTGCTTTTGAACCCAGACACAATTATCGCTTCCTCATCCCTATCAGCACTTTGCAAGGTTAAATAAATTTATTTTATTTTATTTTATTTACACGCCAAGTTCCGTAGGACCAAATTGAGGAGCAAATCTCCAAGGTCATGGAACGTGTCAGTACATGAAATTACAACATAAAAGTAACAACAGATAAAAATAAATGTTTATGAACCCGAAAAAGTAAGTCCATAAGTTTAAGTAAACGCAATCAACAATACAATAACAATCAGCTTAATTTTTCAAGGAACTCCTCGACAGAATAGAAGCAGTGACCCATGAGGAAACTCATCAGTTTCGATTTCAAAGCGCGTGGATTCCTGATAAGATTTTTGAATTCAAGTGGTAGGTTATTGAAAATGGATGCAGCAGTATACTGCACACCTTTTCGCACAAGAGTTGAGAAAGTCAGATCCATATGAAGGTTTGATTTCTGACAAGTATTAACCGAGTGAATGGTGCTTATTCTTGGGAATAAGCTAATATTGTTGACAAGAAATTACAGTAAAGAATATATGTATTGAGATGCCAATGTCAAAATACCTAGACTCGAGAACAGGGGTCGACAAGAGAACCGTGAACTTACACCACTTATTGCTTGAACCGCCCGTTTCTGAGCCAAAAATATCCTTTTAGAATGGGAAGAGTAACCCCAAAATATAATACCATAAGACATAAGCGAATGAAAATAAGCAAAGTAGATTAATTTTCGCGTCTAACGATCACTCACTTCTGATACCGTTCGAATAGTAAAAATGGCAGTATTAAGTCTCTGAACAAGATCCTGAATATGGGCTTTCCATGACATCTTACTATCTATCCGAACACCTAGACATTTGAACTGTTCAGTTTCACTAATCATATGCCCGTTCTGTGAAATCAAGACGTCAGGTTTTGTTCAATTGTGTGTTAGAAACTGTAAAAACTGAGTCTTACTCTGATTTGGCGTTAGTTTAGTTTCTACAAGCCATTAACGTATGTCATGTACTGCACTATTTGAAACCGAGCCAATGTTGCACACAACATCCTTTACTACCAAGCTAGTGTCATCAGCAAACAGAAGTATTTGAGAGTTACAAGTAATACTAGAGGGCATATCATTTATATAAATAAGGAACAGGAATGGCCCCAACACTGATCCCTGGGGCACCCCCCACTTGACAGTACCCCACTCAGACCCCACATCACAGCTGTTATCAACATTGTGAATAATGACCTTTTGCTGCCTGTTGCTAAAGTAAGAGGTGAACCAATTGTGAGCTTCTCCCCGTATTCTGTAATGGTCCAACTTCTGGAGCAATATTTTGTGATCAACACAATCAAATGCCTTAGTTAAATCAAAAAATATGCCAAATGTTCGAAACCTTTTGTTTAGCCCGTCCAGTACCTCACAGAGAAAAGATAATATAGCATTTTCAGTTGTTAAATGACTTCTAAAACCAAACTGTACATCTGATAGCAAATCGTGTGATATAAAATGATCAATTATCCTTACATACACAGCCTTTCCAATATCTTCTGCAAACACTGATGGCATAGAAATAGGTCTAAAGTTATCTACATTATTCCTTTCTCCCTTTTCATAAAGTGGATTTACTACTGAGTTCTTGAATCGCTCAGGAAACTGACCATTCCTAAAGGAAAAATTACAAATATGGCTAAGTGCAGGGCTAACATGTGCAGCACAGTACTTTAATACTCTACTAGGCACTCCATCATAACCATGAGAGTCCTCAGTGATTTAATTATTCACTCAATCTCCCTCTTGTCTGTATCACAGAGGAGTATTTCAGACATCAATCTCGGAAAGGCATTTGCCAAAAAGTTATATGATTCCATGTAGAAACTAAATTTTTATTTAATTCACCAGCATTGCTCAGAAAATGATTGTTAAATACTGTACATACATCTGATTTATCAGTAACACAAATATTTTTACTGCAAACTGACTTTATATCGTCGACTTTGTGCTGCTGACCAGATACTTCCTTCACAACTGACCATATGATTTTAATTTTATCCTGTGAATTAGTTATTCTGTTTGCGTGCCACATACTCTGTGCCTTTCTAATAACACTTTTAGTACAATACTGTTTGTAATGGGCTACTGTAGCTTGATTGTGACTACTTCTAACATTTTGATATAATTCTCGCTTTGTTCTACAAGATATCCTTATCCCACTAGTCAGCCACCCAGGCTGTCCATTACTGCTAGTACCCCGTTTAGAACGTTCTGATGGAAAGCAACTCACCAAGAGTATGAGAAATGTGTTAAGGAAAGCATTGTATTTATCATCTATGTTACTGACACTATAAACATCCTGCCACTCTTGTTTCTTGACAAGGTTTAAAGAACTCTCTATTGCTATTGGATTAACTTTCCTACATAGTTTGTAATTATATGTGACATTAGTTTGAGTACAAAAGCCTTTTAGTGTTAAAATTTGTGCATAATGGTCTGAAAGGCCATTCACGCTTTTACTAGCAGAATGCCCATCTAGTAATGAAGAATGAATAAAAATATTGTCTATGGCTGTGCTACTGTTCCCCTGCACCCTAGCTGGAAAAACACAGTCTGCATCAGATCATATGAATTTATGAGATCTGCCAATACCCTTTTTCTTGCACCATCATACACAAAATTAATATTGAAGTCACCACACATAACAAATTTCTGGTATTTCCTACAAAGTGAATGAAGAACCCTCTCAGGCTTGAGGAGAAATGCTCTGAAGTCGGAGTTAGGCGACCTATAAAGAACAATTAGAAGTTAAGTTTCACTAACTTCAACTGTTCTTGCACAACATTCAGATATCTGTTCAGTGCAGTGTCGTGATACGTCTATGGACTCAAATGAAATACTGTTTTTTACATGAATAGCCACTCTCCCGCCCCGCAAGGAACTCCTTGAGAAACAGTCAGCTAATCTGTAGCCTGATAAAGGATGCCTCTGAATTATCAACTTATTTAAGTGGTGCTCTGATATACCAATAATTTCAGAGTCAACATCTATTAGCAGTTCACTAACTTATATTTTGATGAAATATGCTAATTCGTTCTCTACTTGGAAACGTTACATCCTCAGAAGGTGAGCCCTTAGATGGACTTCCTTTAAGCATGTATACCTATCAGCTGACTTCAGTCTAAAAAAGGTGCATCTCTAACACCAACTACTACAGTTTTGAGTATTTAAATTCACCTTAAGGAATCACTTCCATCGTAAATATTTCTTGTGTATTGAACAGGTTAATTACCTGAGAGATCGTTAGCTCGTAGCATGTCAGGTTTGGCCTTTCTTAGAGTAATAAAACAGTTGAAATTAAATGTAGCCAGTTTAGACTGTAATTGAGCTGAATCACTTCTTTCCCCATCAGGTTTCCCTGTAAACAACTTAAAAGCACCATCTGTTGCGATATGATGTCTAGAACAAATGACGGGAACTGATTACCTGCATTAACGAGGAAGAGACAATCTCCTATGTTTATGACACCACTTTCATCAATCGTTACATGCCTGTAATTATTCATGCAGATCAACAACCTTGTTACCAATTGCTAATTAAATAATTTATTAATGACCATTTCACATTTTTATCTGGCCAAGCCGGCCGATGTGCCCGAGCGGTTCTAGGCGCTTCAGTCTGAAGCCCCTCCGTTCTAGGCGCTTCAGTCTGAACCGCTCCGTTCGCAGGTTCGAATCCTGCCTCGGGCATGGATGTGTGTGATGTCCTTAGGTTAGTTAGGTTCAAGTAGTTTCAAGTTCTAGGGGACTGATGACTTCAGATGTTAAGTCCAATAGTGCTCAGAGCCATTTGAACCATTTTTTATCTGGCCAACCCTTTGGTCTCTGAGCTAAAATTTCTGCAGGGTATGTATGGAAAGTGACTTTGGCGTATGTACATGCAAAGTCAGCGGTCTCAGACGGTCCTGGGATTAAATATTCCTAGAAAATACCGCAGATTTAAGCGCGCAGATTAATCTCTAAGACAGGTACAACACCGTTTCACATGTTTATCTTATAAATTATTGAGTCTCTTAGTGATCTCAGGTTAACACTTCATTATTTATGTGCAAGTTATTTCCTACCACTGACTGTAAAAAAATATCATAGGCGTTAGTTGCAAGCGCAGGCATATACATGCTCTTAGTATCTATAAAAGTCGCTACTTGCGGTATGTACTTCGGGCATTGCAACCAGTAAGTCGTGAATATTACGTCATGATCAAACAGTGCAGGTGCAGAACTTTGATCAGTATTTGAAGATTTGTTTGCGAATACACTGATAGAGGTATGAGTGCCTGCTGTATGGTGAGTAGTCCTAAGTGGAATCAGTGTAAGGTTTGAGCAGGAAAGTATGCACTTGAATTTAGTACGGGAGGGCTATGGTCGACAAGATTTATGTTGAGATGTCCAGGCCAGTTATGTATTCACAAAAAGATTGGAGACTTGAGAGTGCAAAGATAGAAAGCTGTCCAGTTTTAGGTGGATTGTATACTACACAGATGAGACACCTTTTGTTGATAGGTTTAATTTTCAATGACTATGTATGCGGCCTGTTTGTCCTAGTTTTAAAACAGCACCTTAGGAAAACAGACTGGGACTCATTTAAGAAAGACCTAAACTCACACTTACCTGAAATTAAAACATCGGTAACATACCCAGTAGATTTAAAGGAAATGCCAGTTGAAGTGACGTCTGCCATCATGACCCCACGGATAAAAAACTGTCCAGTCACCAACACGTGCACAAACAAGAATGTTCGAGGTCTGTTAGAAAAGTATTCGACTTTTTTTTGCGAACACCTGATGGATTTGAATCTAGCGTGCTTGCATGAGCCGACCTCGAACCTTCGTGGGCATACGTGAATTTGTTCCCACTTGTCGATAGCGTCAGTTGTTGGCAAAGCAGCAGTTGTGTGAGGCGGTGTGTAGTGCTCGCGTTGGTTTTTCATTAGAAGGGAAATAGCGGAACGACTGGAGCAGCGCTAGCGCATCAAATTTTTCCAGAATCTGGGTGACAGTGAGGTGGTGGAAACAATTCAGAAGTTTCAGACGGCTTTCGGTGACGATGCTATGGTCATCACACTGATTAAGGAGTGGTACAAGCGGTTTACAGACTCCTGCACGTCGGTGGAGAGCGAACCACGCACCGGACGAGGTCTTTCCAAGGTGAACGATGTGGGACAATCGTGTGACTATCAAAGAAATTTCGGAAGAGGTGGCCATCAGTGCTTTTTCGGCACATTCCATTGTGACCGAATATTTAGCCATGAAGAGTGTGTCGGAGATATTCGTGCTGAAGATGCTGCAGTGCAGCAAAAGCAACTTCGCGTTGAAGTCTCACGGGACGTGCTGGACTACACAAGCAGTGACCCTGACTTCGTGAACACCATAATCACTGTTGACGAATCCTGGGTGTGCAGGTGCGACCCAGAAACCAAATTCCAGTCGTCAGAGTGGAAGCATTCCTCGTCACCAAGACTAAAGAAGCCCAGCAACATCAAAGTGATGCTGATTGCTTTCGTGGACTACCCCAGTGTGGTGCACCACAGGGTCAATCAATCACCAGAGACACTGCAGGGATGTCTTCCGTTGCCCACATGATGCTGTGCAGCGCAAGAGATTTGGCTTGCAGTCAACAGGATATTGGAGCCTCCATCGTGGCAATGCTGCAGCACATTCCTTGTAATTGATTCACACTTTTTGTCGAAAAACCAGATTCCTGTGCTTCAAAATGCTCCTCACTCTCCTAATATGAACCCCCACGACTTCTGGTTGTTCCCAAAACTCAAAAGGCCATTGAAAGGCACGCGGTCTCAGACAAGGGAGGACATTATGGCAACAACAACAGCCGAGCTAAACTCCATTCTGAAAGAGGCTATTTCGGCATGCTTCCAACGATGGCTACAACCTGGGAGGAGTGAATGAGTTCCAAGGGAACTACTTTCAGGGTGATTAGGTGTCCTACACTCCAGGTAAACCAGTTTTTTTTTTTTTTTGGCCAAAGGTAGAATACTTGTGTAACAGATCTTGTACCTTTTTGGAACAATAATCTTGAATTACAAACGAAACACATAAGAAGATTGTTCAACTTTGCAGGAAGGAAAGAGAAATGGGTAAAATTTCGCGAGGATCTAGCCACATACAATCTTGCTATTAAGCAAGCAAAATAATCATTCTGGAACAAATTCTATGAGAAGATGGAAGGTGCAGCTATAAGAGCCAAACCCTCATCAGAATGCCAACAAACCCAGAAGATACACCAAGGAAGGAGGATGGTGAGTATACATGGACAGCACATGAGATATTGTATGTGCTCCACAAGATTCACTTCCCTCAATGCACTGTCGCAGATGATAAAGACCAAAATTCAATCCCTGTGAGGTACTGGTTTACAGGGAACTAACGAGAGACTTGGGAATCTGCAGAGAATGTGCTAATTCAAGAAAATCCAGAGCATGTTGGGAATGTTTCAACCATTCAAATCACTAGGCCTTGATGGAATTTTTCTGCCTCTATTACAACAAGCAGGAGAGGGATTAATCAGACTCCTATGCAGACTGTTTGGAATCAGTCTAGCAGCAGGAGTCATTCCTGATGCCTGGAGAACAGTGAAGATTGTTTTAGTTTCGAAGCCAGGGAAAACTTATCATACCAAGGCTAAAGATATGAGACCAATCAGCCTGTCCTCCTTTCTTTTAAAACATCAGAAAAACTGTTTAATGTACTCTCATGTGGTGCTTCACACACACCTTAAGCAAGTGGACTATGTCATGATGTTACGTAATATAGAATTGGTAAGGAACCCCTGGACCAATGACAGCACATTAAAATGGCTGGAAACCCATTGGACCAATAAGATTCGAGCTTCCCTCTCCTCCCCCTTATCGTCTTTTATAACCAGCTCAACTGTATAGGCCTGCCTCTTCATTTGAAGACCCCCCACACCCCAGGGGGCTCACCACTCTTTGGTGAGTTTGTGCTTGGCTACAATGAGAACCCAGCCTTTGCAGCATCTCTTCCCTTTCCGTGCTGCATGTCTACTCTCTCGGTATTCTTTTACCCCTACCTTGAGGATCATGTCTTGGATAGTTTCAGGAAAATTGTTCTGAAGTTTTGATAGCCTGGCATCGAAACAGTCCCTGATCTGTTTTTTTCTTTCTCTGTTTATTCTCCATCTTCTCCGCTCCTCCACTTCCGCATTTGAGGTTTCTCTGTTTCTTCCTGTGCGCTCCTGAAGGCCAGCCCACGTGTTTGATACATAACAGATGACTGGGCAACCTGTAATTCCCAGCCTTGGGTCGACAGATAGTGTTCGCACATAGCCCTGGTATAGGCCCAGGGAGGGGTGATGGCCAGAGTTGCTACCTTCCCAATCAGCAGCTTGAGAGTTGTGACCTGATGTGTGAACAATCACCTAAGCAGGGAGGGGGGGGGGGGGGGCTGAACCCCCTCTGTGGCCCCCAGTTGGAAGGAGAGCACCATCGTAGATGCTGGGAATCGTGTGGGATTTTTCCACAATAAGCCAATCACCATCTCAGTCTACATCTACTAAATGCAAAAGGAATGAGGCTAAAGAGTCAAAGAATCTCCCAGCTGCGCATCGGTTCCTAGTGGTACCACGTACCGAAACAGCTCAATCCTTTTCTATGATTAATCTGTTCATTATTCAGAAAGGTGTTGATGCAATTGTAGGCCCTGTGAAAGGCTGCTGTTGCGTATGTAATGGAACTTTGCTTCTGGAGACAAATTTTGACTTTCAAGCCCAATGACTGCTTATAGCTTTGTTCCTCGATAGCTATCCTGCTCATGTTGAGGCCCATCGTACGCTGAATTCTTTGCATGATGTTATTTACACTTGGCTGCCTGATGGTCTGATCGAGGGCGAAATCCAAATTTACCTCTCTGATCAGGGCGTCACTGCAGTCCATCAGCTAATGAAAAATGGTTGATGCAAACTTAGTGCCTACATGCACTCTTTTTCTCACATTTGATAGAGTAGTGCTTCCATCGGAGATTCAGGCATACTATGAAGTCACCATGGTTTGACTCAATGTGTTGCTACCAGTGTCAACGCTATAACCACACTCACATCATGTCAAAACATAGCAAAATGTGTTACTTGTGGCAGAGATGCTCATGAGAGTGATTACTTGACTCCTCCTCCCCACTTTATCAATTTTATTAGCGACCATACCGCCTCATCTCGTGAATGTCCCATGTGTGTTGATGAGTAGGCCATCCAGGAAATCCGGGTGAAGGAAAAGGTATCCTTCCCTGTCGCTCACAAGTTGTTGGCTAGTCAAAAGCCCTACATGTTACCATCCAGTATGTATAGTACTGCTCTTGCTACGCCTCGGTCTCCAGAGGACGTGACTACGCAAACTTGATACCTCCAGTCAATACTATAGTTGTGAAATCGCTTATTATCACGGTAGCATCCCTGTCTTCTTCTCCTACAGTTGCACAACAAGCCACCAAATCTTCGACCCTGGCAGCGAAATCACCCGCTACACAGTCAACAGGCAGGAAAGGACAAAAGGAATACTCCTGCAAAGACTTTTTACGTCCTTCTAACCAAAAAATGTCAGTCTTCGTCTGCCAACCATAAAGTCTCTACGAAATCGGACAAAGACAGTCAGTCTTCTTCTTCCCTGACTTGGAGTCCTCTTCAACAGTGTCGCTGCGTGATATCCTCACCTGGCTGACCTCCATTTCACTAGTGGGCACTGTCTACCGTGTTTCCGCCCTACAATCTGCAAGCTGATCCCGGGAGAATGCCGACGCCACTGTAGATTTTATGGAATAGGGTCCTCTAACCTCTACGCTCTGTAGCAGTGAGTCTTCAAAGGCTGGCACTCGGCAGCTGCCAAGGTGATTACCCTTCATTAGCTCCCTCCTCCCCATTCCCCGTAGAGCTCTTCTCCAATGGAATGTTCGTGGCATTAGGTCAACAAGGAGAAACTACAGCTGTTTTTGGAATCGCAGCATTCAGTTATTTTCTGCCTCCAAGAAACAAAATTGCATCCTCGTGATGGCTTTGAACTCTTACGTTTTCTTCCAGTCTGCTTTGACCTTATCCCTGAGGACGACGTTCCATCTCATGGGGCAGTCGTGCTGCTCATCTGGGATTACGTCCATAGCCAAATCATCTCATTGAAAACATGATTGCAAGCTGTTGCAGACCACATTTTCCTTCCTCTTTTCACTCTTTCTCTTTGTCACGTCATCATCCTGCCCACCAGGGCCGACTTAGTCCACCTTATTGGTCAGCACACTCACCCCTTTTTGCTGCCCAGCAACTTTAACACCCAGCATCCCCTTTGGGGCTCTTCGAGTACCTGTCTGAGAGGTTCCCTCTTGGCTGATCTCAATCTACTCAACTTCATCTGTCTTAACACTGGAGCACCCGTATTCCTTTCAAACTCTATTCCCATTTGGACCTCTTGTTCTGCACAGCCCAGCTTGCCCATTGTCTTGAGTGTCTGTTCTCCCCGACATGTACTCAAGCGACCACATCTGTTTGCTGACTCCTACCCCATCTGTGTGTAAACCCCACTGGCAGCTTTCTAAGACCGACTGGAAGCTTTATTCCTCCCTTGCGAACGTCTACTAACATTATTCCCCCAGCTGTGATGACCAGGTAGAGTACCTTACAAACGTTATGCTTACAACTGCAGAAAGTTCCATACCTTGCACTTCATCTTCACCACGCTGTGTCCCAGTTCCCTGGTGGACTGAGGCAGGCTGCGACGAGATTCGCATTCTGAGATATACTCTCCACGATTTTAACTGTCAACCTACAATAGCCAACAGTATTTGTTATAAACAGTAACGTGCACAGTGTCGTCGCATTCTGATGGATACCAAAAAAGCTAGTTGGATTTCATTTACTAGTTCTTCAAACAGTTTCACTCCCTCTTTCAGCATCCGTGGGCTCTCTGGAACCAAAGTACATTCTCCAATTTCTGGCCTGACCGTAGCATATGTCATTGTGGAGCTTATTGCTATCATCAATATTTCGGACAGCTGTTTTTGTAGAGATTTTTAGTTCCACCCACTATCACCCCACCTTCCTCACCCGGAAAGGAATGGAGGTGGTTCAGGTGATATCCTTTTCTTGTCATAATCGCGAATGCCGCCTTTACCATGAGAGAGTTAGACCACGCTCTCACTTCATCCCTATCTTTCGCCCCAAGGCCACACAATGTTCACATTCAGACGTTGCAGCACCTTTCTCTTGCAGGCAATCACTTTCTCCTTCACACATACAATGGCATGTGGGCAGACAGCATGTTTCCTATAAGCTCACGTGAAGCCACTGTCGTAGCGATACCTAAGCCTGGTAAGGGCAAACATCTTGCTTCCAGCTACTGCCCCATTTCTCTCACCAGCTGTGTTTGCAAGGTGATGGAATGTATGATTCATGGGCGGCTGGTGTGGTGAATTGAGTCTCGCAATCTACTAACCACTGCATAATGTGGATTTCGGGCACGCCATTCTGCAGTTGACCA
The DNA here is from genome assembly GCF_021461395.2 of Schistocerca americana. Classification (NCBI taxonomy): domain Eukaryota; kingdom Metazoa; phylum Arthropoda; class Insecta; order Orthoptera; family Acrididae; genus Schistocerca; species Schistocerca americana. The sequence continues at coordinate 96,818,402 of NC_060130.1, read as the reverse complement.
TCTCATTACTTTGTCAATCCATGTCATGAGCGGTTTTCTGCGGAAATACCACAATGTGGCAGTGTTTTTTGATTTAGAGAACGTCTACGACACCTGCTGGGGAACTAGTGTCCTCAGAATTCTACACATGTCGGCTTCAAAGGCTGGCTGCCCCCTGTCCACCAGGAATTTTCAAAAGGCATAGTTTTCACGGTATGTGTGGGTTCAGCCTTGTCGAAATCCTTTATCTAAGAGAAAGGGGTGGCTCAAGACTCCATCTTGACCATCACCATCTTTGCTATTGCCAATAAGTGTTTCCCACCAGGCATCTCGGGCTCCCTTTTTGTCGACGGCTATGCGGTCTATTGCAGTTCTCTTTGGACTTGTCTCCTTGAGCGGCGACTTCAGCGATGTCTCGATCGTCTTTACTCATGGAGCATCACCAAGGCTTTTGCTTTCCCACTGACAAAACAGTTTGTATGAATTTCTGGTGGTGCAATGGATTTCGTCCACTGTCTTTGCATCGTGGGTCTATTGCTCTTCTGTTCGCTGGAACTACGAAATTCCTTGGGCTCATGTTTGATAAGAAATTTTCTTTCCCCTCCCACGTGTCTTAGTGGCCACAATCTGTACCTGGTCCCTTAACGTTCTATGTGTCCTAAGCAGTACTCCCTGGGGAGTGGATTGGACCGACCACCTCCATTTGTACCAATCCCTTGTCCGTTCAAAACTAGATTATATGTGTTTCAATTATTCCCCTGCACATCCGTCCATCTTACGCCATCTTAACACGATCCACCACCGTGGAATACATTTGACCACTGGCGTCTTGTACGATAGCCCAGTTGAGAGTCTCTACGCAGAAGCTGCCAAACTACCACTGCTGTTCTGACTTGATGTCATCTGTGGATGCACATACCATTTGTCTGCCACGCCTGGCCACCCATCCTGTGCCCTTTTTCTCGATGATTCCTTTGACCACCTTCTCCTCTGTTACCTCCTTATGGCTACTGCTCCGGCAGCTTAACTTCATGCTACCTGCCACATTCCCAGTGGGTGTGAACCATTCATCACCTTGGCATTGTGTTGTGGCCCATGTCCATCTTGGGTTTCATTCGCTTCCTGAGGGCACTACTACAGATTTGGTCTATTGCTGTAAGTTTCTCGACCTCTGCACACAATTTAACGATGGCATCTTTGTGTACACTGATAGCTCTAAGACTGACCGTGGTGTTGCGTGTGCCTTCGTCATTGGCTCCGACCATTTTCCGTATTGCCTTCCAGAACACTGCTAGATCTTTACAGCAGAGCTCTTCTCCCTCTATCAGGCCACCCAATACATCCAGTGACACAGGTTTTTTAATTGTCATATGCTCCGAGTTTCTTAGTGCCCTTCAAAGTCTGTGTGTACTATACACAATCCATCCCTTACTGCAAAGGGTCCAGAAAAGCTTCCAATTGCTCGCTGTTGAGGGAGCCACTGCGATGTTCGTGTGGGTTCCTGGTCACATCAGTATGTCGGGAAGTGAGGCTGCTGTCGCTAGCCATATGATTAAATTTAAAAAAAAAAAACAGTTTAATAAACACAACAGATATGTAATAGGGACTTTAGTCATCGATAATACTGTATATTCTTCTTCACAATTTACAAGTCTGCCAATGCTAGCATAACTTTTAGATTCCGTGACCATAGAAATCATGTGGTTTTGAGGGAACACGTGAAAATCTGGGGCCGCAAGATCAGGTGAATAAGGTGGGTGTGGAACGAATTCCTAACATAAATACTGTATAGTGTTTTTTGTCAGTCTAACAGAATGCAGATGAGCATTATCGTGGAGTAGCATCACTTCACGCAGTCTTTCTGGTTATTGTTCTTGGACTGAATCTGCAAGATGTCTCAGTTATTGACAATAACGTCAGCACCAAAGGTTACACCTTGGGAAGCAATTCGTAGTACACCACACTGTTGCTGTTACACCAGATGCTTAATATTATCTTTTGTGGATACACACAGGTCTTTGTACGGGGAGTTGTTGCTTTGTTTGGACCTAACCATTCCTCTCTTTTATTATGTTAGCTTAGAGACAACAAATGTTTCTGGCTACCTCTGCTGCAGTCACCCCTCTATTGAACTCAGACAGAAGAATATGTCAGATATGTTCTTATTTCTCCACTTGGTGTCCACAGCTCAACTCACTATCTTCAAACGACAAAATGACTCTATGTAAACTCATATATCAACGAAGAACTACAAATAAAAAAAGGCAATCGAAAAATAAACCCAGCATATGGTATAGTGTATGTGCATGGTACACAATATATGCATACAGCAGTATACACACTTGTAGGGCGTAATAATGCTTTTTATACACACACACACACACACACACACACACACACACACACACACACATATATATATATATATATATATATATATATATATATATATATACTCCCGGAAATTGAAATAAGAACACCGTGAATTCATTGTCCCAGGAAGGGGAAACTTTATTGACACATTCCTGGGGTCAGATACATCACATGATCACACTGACAGAACCACAGGCACATAGACACAGGCAACAGAGCATGCACAATGTCGGCACTAGTACAGTGTATATCCACCTTTCGCAGCAATGCAGGTTGCTATTCTCCCATGGAGACGATCGTAGAGATGCTGGATGTAGTCCTGTGGAACGGCTTGCCATGCCATTTCCACCTGGCGCCTCAGTTGGACCAGCGTTCGTGCTGGACGTGCAGACCACGTGAGACGACGCTTCATCCAGTCCCAAACATGCTCAATGGGGGACAGATCCGGAGATCTTGCTGGCCAGGGTAGTTGACTTACACCTTCTAGAGCACATTGGGTGGCACGGGATACATGCGGACGTGCATTGTCCTGTTGGAACCGCAAGTTCCCTTGCCGGTCTAGGAATGGTAGAACGATGGGTTCGATGACGGTTTGGATGTACCGTGCACTATTCAGTGTCCCCTCGACGATCACCAGTGGTGTACGGCCAGTGTAGGAGATCGCTCCCCACACCATGATGCCGGGTGTTGGCCCTGTGTGCCTCGGTCGTATGCAGTCCTGATTGTGGCGCTCACCTGCACGGCGCCAAACACACATACGACCATCATTGGCACCAAGGCAGAAGCGACTCTCATCGCTGAAGACGACACGTCTCCATTCGTCCCTCCATTCACGCTTGTCGCGACACCACTGGAGGCGGGCTGCGCGATGTTGGGGCGTGAGCGGAAGACGGCCTGACGGTGTGCGGGACCGTAGCCCAGCTTCATGGAGACGGTTGCGAATGGTCCTCGCCGATACCCCAGGAGCAACAGTGTCCCTAATTTGCTGGGTAGTGGCGGTGCGGTCCCCTACGGCACTGCGTAGGATCCTACGGTCTTGGCATGCATCCGTGCGTCGCTGCGGTCCGGTCCCAGGTCGACGGGCACGTGCACCTTCCGCCGACCACTGGCGACAACATCGATGTACTGTGGAGACCTCACGCCCCACGTGTTGAGCAATTCGGCGGTACGTCCACCCGGCCTCCCGCATGCCCACTATACGCCCTCGCTCAAAGTCCGTCAACTGCACATACGATTCACGTCCACGCTGTCGCGTCATGCTACCAGTGTTAAAGACTGTGATGGAGCTCCGTATGCCACGGCAAACTGGCTGACACTGACGGCGGCGGTGCACAAATGCTGCGCAGCTAGCGCCATTCGACGGCCAACACCGCGGTTCCTGGTGTGTCCGCTGTGCCGTGCGTGTGATCATTGCTTGTACAGCCCTCTCGCAGTGTCCGGAGCAAGTATGGTGGGTCTGACACACCGGTGTCAATGTGTTCTTTTTTCCATTTCCAGGAGTGTGTATATATATATATATATATATATATATATATATACACACACCAGTAGATGAAACTGTATGTATCCATATAAAGTAACTTGAGATTGGCGAAGTTTGGCTTCACAAACTCATACTAAAAGCTGTACATACGGAGTTTGAAAGGTTCAGACCAGACATACCGATATAGACAAGCTTCATGAACTGAAGTGCAACATTGGCCATTTCCACAGCGACTAGTCCTCGCTTGAAACTGGGTCTGGCGATGTAATCTATTGCGCCAAAAAGACCCTCCCTCCTCCCCAACGCTAAACTAAACGAATTTCGCAATATTGTTTAACACTTTCAACCGTTTTTTCTGAAAACTGAATTGCTCATTAACATGAAAAAATCTTTCTCAAAACCACATGTTGCGAGAGCTTTCTGTTCGTTATTTAGATGAATTTACTCCTTCAACTGAAAAAATTGCTTGAAGCAGATGCCACCCCCCCCCCCCCGCCGCCATGTTCTTAAGTGAGTTTATGCCCATTCTTCCTTCCTTCCTTCCTTCCTTTCACTGTGCCCCTCCCTCCCCATCCTCACTTTTTCCCCACTATCCCCTCTATCAGTATGAGCCAGCTGGGGAAGAACTCCCTCCTTAGCGTCTGCAGCATGGATTCCTTCCTTCCTTCATTCCTTCTCCCCATTCCTTCCCCCCTTGCTTCACCCCTTTCTTTCACCTCCTCCTTCCCCCTTTCTTCCCCCTCCACCCTACTAGGTCACCAGCATGTGTAGCCAGTCCGTGTGATGGAGCTGTTCTGTACCCATTTGGCTGAGCCCCCCTAACAGCACAGGGATCACACTATTCATAACCGAGCTGTTCCCTCCCCATGTATGCCAAGCAGTGGTTGCTTGTCCTGGAGCATCGGAACTCCCGACAATGGCTGCTGTGCCAGATGGCCATTGTTGTGGCTGGATGGCGCCCATAGGGACAGTCCCTGATCAGAATGGGTGGTATTGGGATGGATTCTTGGTGCATGAAGCGTATCGAGCTGCAAAAATCTGGCTCGTCTCCAACAGCCGTTCCTTTTAGTTCATTTAATGCTGTTACATATGACCATGCAGCCTTTCTTTCCCTGGCTATATCCTGGGAGAAGGGCCAGGCTCGCCGCCTTGGGATGAAACACTTTCCCCACTATGTGGTCTGTACAGGGACAGACAGGGACACATTCACCACCACAAAGCCATTGTTTTTTGTGGAGAATATCGAGGAAAAGTTTGGTGAAGTGGAGTCTCTGAATACGATTAGGTTGGGTTCCCTGTTAATTAAAGCTTCTTCTACCACCCAATCTGCAGCCTTCGTGCTTATGATCGCCTTGGCGATGTTCCTGTGTCCAGTACCCCCAACCAGTCTCTGAACATGGTCCAGGAACTGATTTTTCATAGGGACTTGATCCTGGAAAGTGATGAGGAACTCTGGGCTAATCAGGAGCAATGTGGCTTTCATTTTGTTCGACATGTGCAGAAGGGTCGTGAAGACAACTGCACAGATACCAGGGCCATTATTCTGGCTTTCGAGGGGGATACCCTCCTAGAGGAGGTCAAGGTTATGTGTTACTAATGCTACAAGAAGCCATATGTCCCGCCACTCACGAGGTGCTTTCAGTGCTTGCATTTTGGGCATGTGTCTTCACACAGTACAGCGGACCCTCTGTTTGGTGACTGTGGCCACCCACTCCATGAGGGGAGCTCCTGTGTTTCGCCATCTGTAGGTGTCAACTGTCGTGACCACTACTCTCCACGCTCTCCAGATTGCCCAATTTACAATAAAGAAAAGAAGATCCAAGAGTACAAGTCCCTAGACCATCCATCTTATGCTGATGCTCACCAAAAATATGACCACTTCCAGCCAGTGTCGATTTCTTCTACTTTTGCCTTTGTTACATCATTACCCTCTTCTACCACCTTCTTACCCTAACCCCATCCCCTTCTCGCCTTCCTCTGCCCTTCCCATGCCCACCCATCCAGGTGCCACTACCCCTCCCTAGCTGAAGAAATGCCCCCCTTCTTCGACACCCACCAGTGATGGGGCTCCCCTCCCCCCACCCCCCCAACCAGGACCCCTCCCCCCGGTGTCTCTGAAGCTGGAGGGCTGCACCCACAACTCAGCCATGGCACGCACATCTGTGTGCCGCAATGTCGCCCGCTCTCTTTCAGTTCTGGATCTTGCAGAAGCCTCCCTCTGTGCCCTGCCCTGCTCAACCTCCGAAAAGAAGAAGAAGAAATGTAAGTCCCAGGACACGGCTCCCCCCCCCCCCCCCTCCCAGTGCCCCCAGAGGTGCCACCTCCCCATTTGCAACCTGAGTCTAACATCTATCTATCTATCTTATTTATGAATGTGACCCCATCGTAATCAGTGTCGACCGCTAGCTTGGTGACATGACCGTTTTTATGCCTAACCTGGACTTCGCCACACAATAATCTCGTATAATTATAATGGATATTACTGTCACCTACCAGAAATACAACTTGATTCCTCTTATTCTGCATTCTGTCTTGGTCTTCAAGAGATGCACTTCCATTATGATCACTCTCCAACATTTCATTGTTATCGGACATTCTGTCAGAAATGGGCCAGCCCCATGGTAGCATCTGGAGGGCCTTGCACCAATGTTATCAGCGACTGGATGCCCCTTCGTACCAACCTGGAAGCAATATGGGTAAGAGTGTGAACGACCCCAGCAATCACCGTATGTACCCTCTATCTCCATCCAGGTATGCAGCTTCCTTATGTTGACCTGCCTACATGAATACAGCAACTCCCACCCCAAACTGCCTCCTCAGGGACTTCAATACACACCATCCCCTGCGGAGGATGTCACTTTAACAGGTGGGGTTTTCCAATTGACCAACTTATTACAGACTTTGAATTGTGTCTCCTCAATGACGGATCCCCTACCCATTCAGTTGCACATGTGGCACCTTCTCTGCTGTTGATCTCATGATCTCCTCCTCTGCTCTCGTTGCTTCCCTACATTGATCACCCCCATGAAAATCATTGTGAGAGTGAGCCCTTTCCAGTGAATCTATCGCCCACTGCCGCTGTCAGGCAGACAGGCCACCATGTTGGGCATTCCACAGAGCCAATTGGCCTTTACATGCTTCTGCTGTGCACTTTGACACCTCTCCCTCAGACTTCATTGATGCAGTCGTGCAAGACATCTCTGCCACTGTTCTTCATGCCACTGGCACTACTATGCCCCTATCCATCCCGTTTCCATCGCCGGCCGCGGTGGGCGTGCGGTTCTAGGCGCTTCAATCCGGAACCACATGACTGCTACGGTCGCAGGTTCGAATCCTGCCTCAGGCATGGATGTGTGTGATGTGCTTAGGCTAGTTACGTTTAAGTTGTTCTAGGTTCTAGGGGACTGATGACCTCAGATGTTAAGTCCTGTAGTGCTCAGAGCCATTTTTGAACCCCTTTCCATCGACCAGTCCCATGGTGGACCAAGGACGTAGCAGTCGCTATCCAGGACTGCCAAAGGGTGCTGCAACGATTTAAATGATATCCTTCTCAGACCAACCGTATCGCTTTTAAGTGTCTCCATACTAAGGCTCGCTACCTTATTAAGCAGAGTAAAAAGGAATGCTAGGAGTGCTTTGTTTCCTCTCTAGGAATATATGCCTCTTCACCGCAGATTTGGTCCAAGCTCTGTAGCCTTCTGGGCGGCCAGCGACAATCACCTCTCCAGGGTCTTATCCTACAGTGTGCATTACGTACTAATCCATTGGTTTTTGTAGAATACCTTTCGACACACTTTGCGACAGCATCGGCGCCCTCTTCCCATCCTGCTTCCTTTCTTTGGCAGAAACAATGTGTTGAAGAAAGCCTGCTCTGTTTCAACCCCCTGAAGCTGCATCCTATAATGATGAATACTATAATGAACCCTTCACTGAATGGGAATTCTTGCAGGCTCTTACCTCTTCACATGACATAGCCCCAGGCCCGGATTTCCATCTACAACCAGATGATCTAAAGCTTAGACATTACCCAGAGGCAACATCTACTCAGGGTCTTCAACCGCATATGGCTCACGGGTGCCTTCCGCTCTCAAAGGTGAGACAACATAGTTATCCCCTTCTTTAAGCCTGAGAAGAACCCATCATCTCTCGACAGCTACCACCCAATTAGCCTGACGAACGTACTTTGTAAACTGCTTGAGAGGAAGATTAGCTTCTGATTATGTTGGGTACCCAAATGTAGGGGCCTTTCATCCCCATATCAGTGAGATTTATGGGAAGGACTACCTCCAACTAACTATTTACTTTTATTGGAAACAGCAATCTGACAGGCTTTTGCTAACCACCAGCATCTTGTCCTGGTCGTCTTTGACCTACAGTTGGCATATGATATGGCTTTGTGAAATCACATTTTAGCTACCCTCCATGACTGGGGGCTTTTGTGGCCCCCTTCCGATTTTTATCTGCAAGTTTTTCCCACCAGATCTTCTGGGTTCGAGTTGCCACTTCACTCATCACACCTCAGATCCAGAGAACAGTACCCCACAGGGTTCTGTGTTAAGTGTTACACTGTTCCTCATTGCCATCAATGGACTAGTAACCTCTGTTGTGCCCCCAGTTACCTCAGAGTTGTATGTTGGAAATTTTTGTATCTGGTGCACCTCCCACTCAGTAGCATCTGCTGAATGCCAGCTCCAAGGCGCTATCCAATGGGCCTCTGTGTGGGACAACTTCCATGGCTTCCAGTTCTCATCCTCCAAAAGGCGGCTTATGTATTTTTGTCACCAACCCACAGTACACCCCAATCAAGAACATTTAGGTGACCAGCGTCTAGATGTTGTACGAGGTGCATTCAAGTTCTAAGGCCTCTGATTTCTTTCTCTGGATTGGAAAGAGATAGAAACATGCGCATTGTTTAAAAATGAGGCCGCGTTCATTGTCAATATGTCCCAGAGATGGCAGCACCATACGGCAGATGGAATTTTACCGCCAGCTGCGAGAATGAGAACTGTTTTAAATACTTAAAATGGCGACGTTTTCCTTACTTGAACAGCGTGCAAGCATTCGTTTTCTGAATTTGCGTGGTGTGAAACCAATTGAAATTCATCGACAGTTGAAGGAGACATGTGGTGATGGAGTTATAGATGTGTCGAAAGTGCGTTCGTGGGTGCGACAGTTTAATGGAGGCAGATCATCGTGTGACAACAAACCGAAACAACCTCGGGCTCGTACAAGCCGGCCTGACGACATGATCGAGAAAGTGGAGAGAATTGTTTTGGGGGATCGCCGAATGACTGTTGAACAGATAGCCTCCAGAGTTAGCATTTCCGTGGGTTCTGTGCACACAATCCTGCATGACGACCTGAAATGCGAAAAGTGTCATCCAGGTGGGTGCCACGAATGCTGACAGACGACCACATGGCTGCCTGTGTGGCATGTTGCCAAGCAATGTTGACGCGCAACGACAGCATGAATGGTACTTTCTTTTCGTCTGTTGTGACAATGGATGAGACAAGGATGCCATTTTTCAATCCAGAAACAAAGCGCCAGTCAGCTCAATGGAAGCACACAGATTCACCGCCACCAAAAAAATTTTGGGTAACCGCTAGTGCTGAAAAAATGATGGTGTCCATGTTCTGGGACAGTGAGGGCGTAATCCTTACCCATTGCGTTCCAAAGGGCACTACGGTAACAGGTGCATCCTACGAAAATGTTTTGAAGAACAAATTCCTTCCTGCACTGCAACAAAAACGTCCGGGAAGGGCTGCGCGTGTGCTGTTTCACCAAGACAACGCACCCGCACATCGAACTAATGTTACGCAACAGTTTCTTCGTGATAACAACTTTGAAGTGATTCCTCATGCTCCCTACTCACCTGACCTGGCTCCTAGTGACTTTTGGCTTTTTCCAACAATGAAAGACACTCTCCGTGGCCCCATATTCACCAGCCGTGCTGCTATTGCCTCAGCAATTTTCCAGTGGTCAAAACAGACTCCTAAAGAAGCCTTCGCCGCTGCCATGGAATCATGGCGTCAGCGTTGTGAAAAATGTGTACGTCTGAGGGCGATTACGTCGAGAAGTAACGCCAGTTTCATCGATTTCGGGTGAGTAGTTAATTAGAAAAAAAATCGGAGGCCTTAGAACTTGAATGCACCTCGTAACACAGTCCCGTTTCTTGGGCCTTATTTTTCATAAAAAGCCAACTTGGTGGCCCCATATTCGCCACCTGAAGACTACATGCATGAGGAATTTTAATGCTCTCTACCTCTTGGCCCACACATCTAGGGGTGCAGATCGTGCTACTCTTCTCCATCTCTACCACGGTCTGGTTATGTCCAGTTTAGATTATGATTGTCAGGTTCATGGCTCGGTGACCCCTTCCATCCTGAAATTACTTGACCCTGTTCATCATTATGGAGTGCATCTGGCTATCAGAGCCTTTTGCACTAGTCCCATCGACAGTCCACTCACTGAAGCGGGGATTCCCGCTTTACAAATACGATGGAGCCAACTCCTGGTATCTCACACAATCATCATTTGTTGATTTACTGACCATCCCGTGTACCCGGTCCTCATCACAAATGAGGGATGTCTCCCTCCTGATACACACCCCCAGGTGGTATTGCTGGTTGGAATGCATCACACCCCTCTCTGTCAAGATAACCATCTCCCCTCCTTGGAACGCGTCCAATGCAAAAAAATGGTTCAAATGGCTCTGAGCACTATGGGACTCAACTGCTGAGGTCAGTAGTCCCCTAGAACGTAGAACTAGTTAAACCTAACTAACCTAAGGACATCACAAACATCCATGCCCGAGGCAGGATTCGAACCTGCGACTGTAGCTGTCTTGCGGTTCCAGACTGCAGCACCTTTAACCGCACGGCCACTTCGGCCGGCTGTCCAATGCATTTCCTCCCACTGCCCTCCCTTGGACTGTGCCTCAACCACGTACAACGATCACCTCACCCAAAACTGCAAAAACTCCTCACCAGCCCCCACTGTAAGGCCTCCCACTTCCTCAAACAGGGATCTAACCTCGCCTGTCCTCCATCCTGCAACACCTGCAATGAATCCCACCCCACTTAATCCTCCAAATGCAAGGGCAAATTACCTCCAACAAACCCCGAGTTTACTGTTCCCATTTGCCCCATCGATCAGCCCATCCACCCCAACAATTCCCTCCATCTGTCCCCAATAGCAAAAGACATCATCCGTTTCCTCACCATCGTCCTCCAGAACATCCAGCCCTTCCAATACTTCCACACCCTCTTGCAGATCTCCCTTGCCCTCTACTCCATCTTTTATTTCAACACCTGCACCACATACTCCCACAATCAGGCCAATTTCATCTTCACCAGCCTTTACACCCTTGTTTAAGCCTCTCTCCTCCTCCCTCCACTCCCTTCCCCCTTCCCAGTCTGGTGTGTCAACAGAATAGTCTCCTGTATATAAACATTCACCCCTTCCCTGTCAACAAATACCTCTTCATGTATATCCAGTCACAGCACCAGGTCGCCTCTTTGTTCTTTAATGAAACTTTCCTCGAACCTCACCATGTAGTATGCACCACTCCTATTGGCCACCTCGAGCGTATCCCTGTCCGGCCACAACCCCTGCTTAATGACCCCACTAATTACCTCATCCTCAGTGTCTTCTTTCCTTCTCTCACCATCGCCTGTCTGTCCAGCAGCCCCTCTACCCTATGAATACATCTCCCATTTCGACCAACATCAGTTCCTCACTACGCTCCAAGGTGACCTTGTTCCCCTTCCACAGCACACCCGTCCCAAAAGTAACTCCACCATCGATGTCATCCTTGCTTCCTCACCCTCTTTGGCTGTATTGCTATGGACATCCTAGACCCCATCGGCAGCCACCACCTCCCAGTCCTTCTCACCCTCTCCTCAGTCCATTGCCCACCTCCTGCCCCAAGGCCTGCTGCCCCTCTGAAGTCCATCCATGACTACCGCCGAGCTGACTGGGATGCCTACTGGGAATCTCTTGCATCCCAGAACGAAAGCCATCCACTTACCTTTCAACATCCCACTGACATCAGTCATGCCTCGTCCTTCCTCTGGAAGACCGTCACTGACGCTGTGGAGGCCCACGTTCCTACCAAACTTATCCACCCTCACCACCCTAATCGTCCTCCACAGGCCGTCTTCCTTCTCCGCAAATCCCGCAGGCTCTACAGCTCCTTCCTCTGCACCTGTGACAGGGGAACACTCCTCGGCCACTGGCAATTACAGCAACACATAAGCAATGATAGATAAGGCAGCATACTCTTTTACATCCCCTACTGGCATGGAACACCATTTACTGCTCTGGGATCATGTAGTGTGTTCACAGCAGAGCTGCTAGTCATTGACAGGGCTCCCCATTTTGTTACTTGGGCCTCCCTCCAGAGTGTTTTAGTACGTACTGACTCAATGATCAGCTTGCACACTATAAACCAATGCTACTCTCATCAGCCTTTGGTCACAGCTATCCATGACCTTCTCTCTCCCCTTGGGCATGCCATCTGCTCAGTTGTCTTTCTCTGGGCCCCAAGACACTTGGGCATCCCAGGGAATGAACTCACTGACCATTTGGCTAGAGGAGCGGATACATATCCTGATTCCCTTTCATGGTTGCAGATGCAGATATGCAGATCCACATCAAATCTCTCTTTGCTCAAAAGTAGAATGACAACAGGTGTACTACTGCTATCAGTAATAAACTCCACACAATCAAGGAGACTAAAGTTTGGAGCTCTTCCTTCTGCTCCTCTCAGAAGGAGTCCACTGTCTTATTCTGTCAACACATTGGTCATACCAACCTCACCCACTGTTTTCTCTTGCGTAACAAGTCTCCCCCACAATGTCGTCGTGGAGCCGTAATGACGGTGTCCCATGCCTTGGTCGAATGTCCCCTTCTTTTGGCCCTTTGTACTAACAAGGGAACCTCCCCATCGCACCCCCCTCAGATTTAGTTATAAGTTGGCACAGTGGATACGCCTTGAAAAACTGAACACAGATCAATCGAGAAAACAGGAAGAAGTTGTGTGGAACTATAAAAAAATAAGCAAAATATACAAACTGAGTAGTCCACGCGATCATAGGCAACATCAAAGATAATCTTAAACCAGGAGCGCCGTGGTCCCGTCGTTAGCGTGAGCAGCTACGGAACGAGAGGTCCATGGTTCAAGTCTCCCCTCGAGCGAAAAATTTTTCTTTGTTTTCGCAAAGTTATGATCTGTCCATTCGTTCATTGACGTCTCTGTTCACTGTAATAAGTTTAGTGTCTGTGTTTTGCGACCGCACCGCAAAACCGTGCGATTAGTAGACGAAAGGACGTGCCTCTCCAATGGGAACCGAAAACATTTGATCGCATGGTCATAGGTCAACCGATTCCTCCGCAGGAAAACACGTCTGATATATTCTATACGACACTGGTGACAGTATGTGCGTCACATGACAGGAATATGTTGTCGACCCACCTAACTTGTACACTTGGCGAATGGGTAAAAAGATTCTTCTACCTTGCCCGAGTTAGGTTTTCTTGTGGATGTGATAATCACTCCCAAAAAAGTGATGAAAACATAGGAGTTTGTCACATAAACTGCAACAAATGAATGCAACAGTTTCACAGTCGCTCAGTTTTCCCTGTGCTCTGTCAAAACATATGTTTTTAACGTTTTCAAATTTTTCCGTGGGTAGACCGTCAAATCCTGCATATGTCCAAGCAAATCTGAACATGTCCTGGAATTTTGGAGAGCGAAGTTGATTATGTGTGAGTGCCTGAACTTTGGTAATCGTCTGAAAATAAAAAATTAAAATTTTTGCTCGAAGGAAGACTTGAACCAAGGACCTCTCCTTCCGCAGCTGCTCACGCTAACCACGGGACCACGGCGCTCCTTAACTCCCTCTGTCCTTGTGTTGCCTATGTTGGCATGGACTACGCAGTTTGTATATTTTACTTATTTTTTTCATAGTTCCACACAACTTCTTCCCGTTTTCTCAATTGATCTGTGTTCAGTTTTTCAAGGTCTATCCACCGTGGCAAGTTATAACTAAATCTGAGGGGGGTGCGATCTGGAGGTTCCCTTGTAAGTACTGCCTTCCAGATTCCTTGTCTTTAATATTAGCAGATAATTCATGAACGATTGAATTGGTTCTCAGTTTCCTCCATGAAAGTAGATTTTATTTTCAGATATAAAGTTTTGCTTTCTCCTGCAGCAGGAGCAGGGTGGTTGTGGTTTGGGTTGGGGCCTCTCTTCGTGTTTTATAGGTCTGGGACCTATGACCACTTTCCCGTGCAAAGACCACTTTTTTATCCCTCTGGTTTTTGAGATTGTATGTTTGGCCTACCTACTCCTTTGAGCCTTGTACTGTGTGCGCATTAACTTCCTTGGCTTATAATTTGACCCTTCTGACTGGATCTGTCCACTTTTAGTGGACCCTCTCTCTTATGCAAGTAACTTCTGAACTGTGAGACTGATGACCAAGTGCAGCTCCCAAAAACTGCTTCACTCTGTCTGGTGGGCATTGGTAGGAGGCCCAGAGGGAAGACTTACACAATAAGAAAGAGACTAATTGTGATAAGAGGCACTTTCCATTCATTACTGCACTTCACTAGTGATAATAAGGGTAGTTTTTCCACTACTAATAAAGTGAAACTAAGTTTTGACCATTAAGTACAAAGATACTGTTACTGAATCGCGTATTCATTGAAAATTGCTGTACGTGAATAACCTTGTATCTATCCTTCTATGCTACACTGACCCATAAAACTGCCTGATGGCTGACACTCAAGAACAACAGGTCGAGGTGTTTCACAGAAACAATTGCAAAACATCTTTCATATAAAAACCACAGGATAATACCAAGCAGCACTAGTGCTAGAGGAACGGAAATACTACTCAACAACATCACAGTTAGAATATACTTCTGATGGAGCCAATTTTCAGTGGGTGCAATAGCACAATCCACACTAATGTGTCGTTTTTCCTTGGTAACGTTAAGCGGCAGTGACCGATTGTTATGGGAGTGTACCCCTAAAGGTAAGTCAGACAGATACAAGGGAAACAGTTTTACACTGACATTAAAGTGGGACCCTAACTGAGTGGATAGTCTAAGGGAAGAATAGGTGATGTCGAAGTGAGAGCTATTAAATAGCAGTCCGCTGCCAACCACAGACACAAGATAAATTTGGGGCACCAGGGTATGGCGGAAGAAGATCAGGGAAATAGCTAACTGTTTAGGAATGATGTACAATCTGCTGATGCCAACAGTAATGAATATAGGTGACTGCAATGTAATAACAGTTCATGGGCACAGAAGTTTAGTAAACTCGGTCAAAATCAGAGTACTATTGAAAGAAGCAGAGAATAGAGCTTTAGACGCATTTTTGCGAGGGGTCTCGCCGGATGCCGGATTTTTCGCGCCGGATACGGATGGAAAATCCAAGTGACTTAGCAGCAGCATTGCGCGTAGCTACACATTTGCAAGAAGTGGATAGCGCCACTAGAAGTCGCAAGGACAAGAAAATTTTTTCGTCTTCCAAAGAGTGTTACCAATGTGGGAAGCAAGGTCATTTTAAGGGACAATGTCGGGAACCGCAGTGTTTCAATTGTCAGAAATAAGACATAAGGCACAGCAGTGTAAAGCCAAAAAACGGGTTAATGATGCAGCAGGTAAAAAACTGTTAAACGAAAAAGGGAGTGTTCCTGCCGTCGGGAGGCATTCCCAGTAAAAAGAGGTACTCAGAGAGTGCACGAAGAGGCGGATTGTAGTTTGATGGTTTGGATAAAAGATAAGTGGCGAAGAGTTTTAGTGGATATTGGAGCGCATGTATCAGTTGTCAGTGTGGACCTCGTGGGCAAGAAAGGATTGGAAGTTCCGATATACAGATTGCGCGCAGTGGGTGATAAAAAATAAGATGCACTAGAGACAGCACAGCTCAAGTTTAAGATAGGGAATGTGTGGTTCCGGGAGGAAATGGAGATGTTGTCAACTGCGGGACGAGGATTTTCAGCGATACTTGCGTTGGATTTTCTGATTAAACGTCACGCCAAAAATTGACCTTTCGCAACATACGCTGGAACTTCTAACAATACCACCACTTACGAAGCAGGTCAGAAATCAGATTGATAATGTTGCTCACGCAGCATATGTTAGCTTTATCGCGCAGCAACAAAGTTATTGACTGT
Source organism: Schistocerca americana (assembly GCF_021461395.2). Lineage (NCBI taxonomy): Eukaryota > Metazoa > Arthropoda > Insecta > Orthoptera > Acrididae > Schistocerca > Schistocerca americana. The sequence goes on along the minus strand of NC_060130.1, from coordinate 96,802,380 downwards.
GGATGGTATCGTCAGAACGGAAATAATGAAGTCACTGTAAAAAAAGTCATCAATTTTGGCACTTATCTTGAATGGATTCCCATGTAGATTTCGTCGAAGTTGTTATGGCTCATCTTGTTGATTCTAGGGTGATTCCACTTTGACTGCTAGAAGGTCCAGATCTGTATTTTAGCAATATTTGAGGACCTAACAAATGCGTTTTTCAGTAAATTCTTAATGATCAAACAATCCCAGATCAGAACAAAGGTATGGTAGAAATAATTTTTGACTTGGTGTTCACGGTCTACATTTTTATTAAACTTCTTGTAAATTCACATATACTTCTTCTTAAGTGTCACATCATCAAGAAAACAGTTTTGTATCAATCTTCATCTACAGGGTGTTACAAAGAGGTACGGCCAAACTTTCAGGAAACATTCCTCACACACAAAGAAAGAAAATATGTTATATGGGCATGTGTCCGGAAACGTTTACTTTCCATGTTAGAGCTCATTTTATTACTTCTCTTCAAATCACATTAATCATGGAATGGAAACACACAGAAACAGAACATACCAGCGTGACTTCAAACACTTTGTTACAGGAAATGTTCAAAATGTCCTCCGTTAGCGAGGATACATGCATCCACCCTCCGTCGTATGGAATCCCAGATACGCCGATGCAGCCCTAGAGAATGGCGTATTGTATCACAGCCGTCCACAATACGAGCACAAAGAGTCTCTACATTTGGTACCGGGGTTGCGTAGACAAGAGCTTTCAAATGCCCCCATAAATGAAAGTCAAGAGGGTTGAGGTCAGGAGAGCGTGGTCCGCCTCTACCAATCAATCGGTCACCGAACCTGTTGTTGAGAAGCGTACGTACACTTCGACTGAAATGTGCAGGAGCTCCATCGCGCATGAACCACATGTTGTGTCGTACTTGTAAAGGCACATGTTCTAGCAGCACAGGTAGAGTATCCCGTATGAAATCATGATAACGTGCTCCATTGAGCGTAGGTGGAAGAACATGGGCCCCAATCAAGACATCACCAACAATGCCTGCCCAAACGTTCACAGAAAATCTGTGTTGATGACGTGATTGCACAATTGCGTGCGGATTCTCGTCAGCCCACACATGTTGATTGTGAAAATTTACAATTTGATCACGTTGGAATGAAGCCTCATCCGTAAAGAGGACATTTGCACTGAAATGAGGATTGACTCATTGTTGGATGAACCATACGCAGAAGTGTACCTGTGGAGGCCAACCAGCTGCTGATAGTGCCTGCACACGCTGTACATGGTGCGGAAACAACTGGTTCTCCCGTAGCACTCTCAATACAGTGACGTGGTCAACGTTACCTCGTACAGCAGCAACGTCTCTGACGCTGACATTTAGGGTTATCGTCAACTGCACGAAGAATTGCCTCATCCATTGCAGGTGTCCTTGTCGTTCTAGGTCTTCCCCAGTCGCGAGTCATAGGCTGGAATGTTCCGTGCTCCCTAAGACACCGACCAATTGCTTCGAACGTCTTCCTGTCGGGGCACCTTCGTTCTGGAAATCTGTCTCGATACAAACATACCGCGCCACGGCTATTGCCCCGTGCTAATCCATACATCAAATGGGCATCTGCCAACTCCGCATTTGTAAACATTGCACTGACTGCAAAACCACGTTCGTGATTAACACTAACCTGTTGATGCTACGTACTGATGTGCTTGATGCTAGTACTGTAGAGCAATGAGTCGCATGTCAACACAAGCACCGAAGTCAACATTACCTTCCTTCAATTGGGCCAACTGGCGGTGAATCGAGGAAGCACAGTACATACTGACGAAACTAAAATGAGCTCTAACATGGAAATTAAGCGTTTTCGGACACATGTCCACATAACATCTTTTCTTTATTTGTGTGTGAGGAATGTTTCCTGAAAGTTTGGCCTTACCTTTTTGTAACACACTGTACTTAACTTCCACTTTAACCAAACACAAGAATTGTCTGTTCTTTTACAAAGCGAAATAACAACTTAACTTCAGCAAAGTGAAACAAAGACTGCTCTGTGCGCATTCGCGCCAAAACGGTTACAAGTAAGTCAAAGATTATGGCAGTCTCACGGAAATGAATACACACAAGAACCATATCACCGTAATATATCGCTACATCGGAGTACCTATACATTAATAAAACCAAATGTAAATATTGTTACAAAAATATGTCTGTTACTTCGCAGAAAAGTAGTATGATATTATTGGTATCGAGAACTGTGGTTGGAGTGCCGTAATGGTCACGTAAATAAAGAACCATTACAAACAAGATGGGAACTTGTTCTCAATGCGTACAGCTGTTGTAAATGTTTCAGAGTCGCAAGTTGCACCGATAGCTAAGGTGATACCAACTAAACTGCGTACAAGTGCATTAAAGGTGATTTAGTGTGATAAAGTACGAACAGGTACAGGGAGATTGATCTGGGTACCGGTGGATGTCGATGTGCCACAGCAGGGGTTATTCTTGGTAGAGCCACTGCCGAGTAATGAGGTTTTAGACGAAAAGCATTGCTTTATTCGTAGGAGTGTATCACGGATAACGGACATAAAAGGGCAGTTTATTGTTCCGGTGAGTTTAGATAACTTCGGGCGGGATGATGTCGATCTGCCGAAGGGATTAGTAATAGCCACAGTAGAGTTAATGGATCAAGAGGACATCCATAGTTCGAGGCTAGACTATGATGTAAAGCAAACCGTCAGCACGTCTGCACTTCGTGACAAGGTAAATCATTTGAGAGGAAATGATCGTTCGGGTATGGAAGCATTATTACTAAAGTATAAAGCATTGTTTGAAGCACATGGTACGTTACCTGCTACACTGATAACACAGCATCGTATTCCGACAGGGAATCACGCTCCGGTGTATCGTAAGCCATACAGACTACAGAAACAATTACAACTAGTAGTAGAGCAATTAATGGAGCAACAACTGGAAGGTGGGATAATCCAACACAGTAATAGTCCTTGGTCTAGTAGCGTGGTCCTAGTTCAAATGGTTCAAATGGCTCTGAGCACTATGGGACTCAACTGCTGTGGTCATAAGTCCCCTAGAACTTAGAACTACTTAAGCCTAACTAACCTAAGGACATCACACACATCCATGCCCGAGGCAGGATTCGAACCTGCGACCGTAGCGGTCGTGCGGTTCCAGACTGTAGCGCCTTTAACCGCTCGGGGTCCTAGTTCCGAAGAAGACACTGGACGGGTCAAAAAAATTTCGCTTTTGTGGCGATTACAGACATTTGAATGAACGGGAAGTGGCGGACGTATATCCGATTCCGAATATCACAGAAACGTTAGACAACCCAGGGCAGTGTAAATTTTTCTCCACTATGGATTTGCGAAGCGGTTATCACCAGATTGAAGTATGTCCGGAGGACAGGCCAAAAACAGCATTTACGACGCATTGTGGTCACTTCGAGTATAAAAGAATGCCGTTTGGACTAAAAAACGCTCCAGCAACATTTCAGAGGTTGTTGGATAGAGTCCTTCGTGGGTTGAAACCGAAAAAATGCATGGTGTATCTGGATGACATCCTACTTTTTTCAAGAGATATAGAGCAGCATGTGGAACGGTTAGAGGAGGTGTTTAAATGATTAGAGGCAGCACAGCTAACATTAAGTTTGTACAAATGCCATTTTGCGCAAGCATAGGTAAATTATCTCAGGCATGTTATCAGTCAGGACGGGGTACGGACAGATCCTCGTCTCACTTCTGCAGAACGAGATTTTCCGGTTCCACAAACGGTTAAACAACTGCAGTCGTATATTGGTCTTGCGAGCATATATAGAACACACACAGAAATTATTGAATACGGATCTGGAACAGGTGCAAACGCAATTGGATATAGTGGAAAGGAAGCTGGAAATGGCTAAATTGCTGCGGGAACTGGTTAACAGCATTGGTGATGCACGAGTGAGGATGGATGAATTACAAGAGGCAGTACATCACGGATTGCACGGGCAGGTGAGTGTGAGGTTGATGTCACCAGAGAAATTCAGACGGGGTCTGAAGCAGGTAGAGGGAGAGTTTCCAGAGGGGGTAGAGCACGTAGTGCCGATAATTGAAGCGAGTAAGTCACTTTTTTGTCATATGTCTAGGATTAAGGTAACAACGGATCTAGTTGAGATGTATATGGAGATTAGATTTCCAGTAACTAGTGTGGGGAGACAGTATCACTGTTACACAGTGCATCCTTATCCGGTCAGATGGGAGCGCATGGGGAAGGCCGTACAGTTCGGGACACACGAGGTTTTATTAATTTCTAAGGAGGGGGATACTCATGCTACTATGTCGAGTTTAGAGTTGAGTAGATGTCTAACGGAATCAATTTCCATCTGTCCACCACAGGTTGTTTTCACGGGCGAGGGGTCGTGTGAGATCCAGTTATTTAGGGCAGAAGCAGAAGCTTCGGTGTGTCGGTGAATAACAGTGAAGCCTACACCACATTTTCAGCAAGTTGGGAGGCATTGGTTGTATTCAGTATTTGCTACGGAGAGGATATCAGCCAAGTGTTATGACAATAGGAATTGGACAGCAACCACGGAGATGGAATTACAGGACAGTGGTTTGCTAATCAACAGGACAAATTGTGAAATAGTAGGGGATCGTTTCAGCTTACCACCGACAGTCGCGGGAGTCACCAAGGTTACAGATACTCATCTGACGTTGTACTGGCCAGATGCGTCATTCAGCATCGCCCCAGGAGAAAATTTGACGTATATTAACACCACCTTGGATGCTACACTATTGAAAACGATAGATAAACTAGTAGATTCGGAGAAAGGTCAAATTTCAATGCAGCAATTATTAAGGCATGTGGAGGAGTACGATACCAGGCGGAAACGTAGCATAGTGACCATTGGTATTTCAACCAGTACTATTACTGTGTCGATAGTATTTATCGGTCTGGTATATGTCTTATTAAAACGGAGGATTCAGCATGTTAATGCAAGACTGCTCCATGAGATTCCTGTAGAATGGATTACCAGTAGGGCATGAGGCAGGGCAACCTGGATGTATATAGGGAAGAAGTAGAATATACACTCCTGGAAATTGAAATAAGAACACCGTGAATTCATTGTCCCAGGAAGGGGAAACTTTATTGACACATTCCTGGGGTCAGATACATCACATGATCACACTGACAGAACCGCAGGCACATAGACACAGGCAACAGAGCATGCACAATGTCGGCACTAGTACAGTGTATATCCACCTTTCGCAGCAATGCAGGCTGCTATTCTCCCATGGAGACGATCGTAGAGATGCTGGATGTAGTCCTGTGGAACGGCATGCCATGCCATTTCCACCTGGCGCCTCAGTTGGACCAGCGTTCGTGCTGGACGTGCAGACCGCGTGAGACTACGCTTCATCCAGTCCCAAAGATGCTCAATGGGGGACAGATCCGGAGATCTTGCTGGCCAGGGTAGTTGACTTACACCTTCTAGAGCACGTTGGGTGGCACGGGATACATGCGGACGTGCATTGTCCTGTTGGAACCGCAAGTTCCCTTGCCGGTCTAGGAATGGTAGAACGATGGGTTCGATGACGGTTTGGATGTACCGTGCACTATTCAGTGTCCCCTCGACGATCACCAGTGGTGTACGGCCAGTGTAGGAGATCGCTCCCCACACCATGATGCCGGGTGTTGGCCCTGTGTGCCTCGGTCGTATGCAGTCCTGATTGTGGCGCTCACCTGCACGGCGCCAAACAGGCATACGACCATCATTGGCACCAAGGCAGAAGCGACTCTCATCGCTGAAGACGACGCGTCTCCATTCGTCCCTCCATTCACGCCTGTCGTGACACCACTGGAGGCGGGCTGCACGATGTTGGGGCGTGAGCGGAAGACGGCCTAACGGTGTGCGGGACCGTAGCCCAGCTTCATGGAGACGGTTGCGAATGGTCCTCGCCGATACCCCAGGAGCAACAGTGTCCCTAATTTGCTGGGAAGTGGCGGTGCGGTCCCCTACGGCACTGCGTAGGATCCTACGGTCTTGGCGTGCATCCGTGCGTCGCTCCGGTCCGGTCCCAGGTCGACGGGCACGTGCACCTTCCGCCGACCACTGGCGACAACATCGATGTACTGTGGAGACCTCACGCCCCACGTGTTGAGCAATTCGGCGGTACGTCCACCCGGCCTCCCGCATGCCCACTATACGCCCTCGCTCAAAGTCCGTCAACTGCACATACGGTTCACGTCCACGCTGTCGCGGCATGCTACCAGTGTTAAAGACTGTGATGGAGCTCCGTATGCCACGGCAAACTGGCTGACACTGACGGCGGCGGTGCACAAATGCTGCGCAGCTAGCGCCATTCGACGGCCAACACCGCGGTTCCTGGTGTGTCCGCTGTGCCGTGCGTGTGATCATTGCTTGTACAGCCCTCTCGCAGTGTCCGGAGCAAGTATGGTGGGTCTGACACACCGGTGTCAATGTGTTCTTTTTTCCATTTCCAGGAGTGTATGATAGAACTAGAGTTAACATATAGGGTAAATTCGGGGACGAATTTAATTTTTAGGAGGAGGGAGTGTTGCGGCCACATGTAGTAAGTGTTGCTTCGTGCAGTTGAGAATGGCCAAACAGAGGCACGCCAGTGACCGAGGCATTACGAAGTAGGCAGGCACAGATAGCCTTGCTGACAGCAGCAGTCTACCAAAAGGCTGACGAAAGGACGCACACAGACCAAGTGTCGAGCGAAGCCTGGAGAGTACTGAGTAAGGGGAATTGACGTTAGCACGCTAAGTTACGTTGCAATATACTGCGCAAGTAATAACAAAAAGCTGGCACCGAGGGTAAAAAACGTCCTCCTGCCGGATATAAATAGTGGAGCGCAGGCAGCAACAGACAGAAGCCATTAGGAAGCAGTTCGGATCTGAGGACGGGCGTGGTCCGTGTCCGAATGTTCAATCTTCTTAGGTGACGATTCCAGAAGTCTGTTCCAGCTCACAGGCGTCATCCGTTCGCCGCCAGATGTCAACTTCAACTCTGGAGGTCGGCCCGAGTTCGGTCGGCACCATGGCTGACTAACTACAGCGAGAACCTCCAGCGGGACCGGTCGCAGCGCAGTATTGGTCACAGGCGCCGCCAGGGACTGACGCCCGGACTTCACGGCAACCCGGCCCCACGGCACGTGGTCCGTCCATGACGGGACCTCGCGGACATCTCGACTGACGCCTTCCCAGCCGCCGGTGCAGCAGGCGGCGGCAGCTGACCTCAGGGCGACGCGGCTCCGTGAGCGTGCCCGCACTGAGGCCCCGAGCGGCGACGAGTTCATCTGAACCGCAGGGCATCCTGGCTTCAGCGGAGCACTGGTGGCCTGAGGCTCCCGAGTGCGATCAGCGGCGCGCGTTGCGCGCATTGTGGGAGAATATACACAGCAGCAGCCAGGCGGAGGGATCCGCACGGCTGGGCATCGACTACGAGGAAGAAATTGTAAAGAAAGTTCAATAAATAATTGTAAAACTCCACGCCATCTCAGTCCTTGGCGCAGCCACTGTATCTGCTGCTAACTAGTGGTGCAGAAGTCGTAACACTTCCTTACTAACTGCTAGGAAATCATGGGCCTGCCTAATAATATACTTTTATAGCGGTTTCCACACAACAGGGAAGGTGTGTAGTCGCTAAATTTCAAAACTACGGGTGATAGGTAGTCTTATCAGCACTAAAAAGCTATCATGAAGGTGGGTTACTTCTACATGCGCAGCAGTGTAGTAACGAGATAGATGAAATTCAGTGATGGGGTAAATCATTTGCAAAGGTGTCACAAGACAAATAGAGATATTGGTTAATACACTCACGAACAAATCAACAGGCAAAAAGGTGGAAATGAGCTTATGATGTAAACCTAGGTGGACAGTAGTACGAAATAGGGGAGACAGTGTCACAGACATGATACGTGAATTCGAG